>NC_041406.2:133855580-133998080 GCF_900747795.2 Erpetoichthys calabaricus
GTTCAATCCTGAGACTTTCACATTTTTTGTCCTCTGTAACCTTCTACACTCCAAACATTTGCACATTCTAATAACATCTGGAATGAAAATAGTTGAAGCATCAAGACCACGGCAGTTAACTGCTGTGTTTATCTCTGCCATCTTTTATTGTAGGTGTCCTGACAAAGCCATAAGGTTTCTTTAATACAAGCTAAATATAAAATTATTATTGTGTCATGATTGGCTTTTGTTGTCTTTGTGATTCTATCGCCCCTATAGACGCTTAGAGGTGACATTGTAAGCAGAACAACCTTTCCACAGTGTGACTCCTAATATTGAACCTGATTTTAGCCCATAAACAAGTGCTTATTTTCTTCTGTTGCTAAATATATACTTTGTTGATTGCTATTCTTCCTTTTTAGGCACAATATCAATAATACCCTGCAAAAATATTGAGCAGTCAAAACTTATTTTGTATATTATCCTTTATAGAGAAGATAACCAAGACACTTTACAAACTAAATAACGCTTTTAATATGTTACAAAATTAAATAGTAATAAATTTAATAGTAATAATAAATAATAAATTAAATTTAATAGTAATAGACCCTCTGCAGTTCGCATACCAGGAGAAGGTGGGAGCGGAAGATGCCATCATCTACATGCTACACTGATCCCTCTCCCACTTGGACAGAGGCAGTGGTGCTGTAAGAATTATGTTTCTAGACTTCTCTAGCGCCTTCAACACAATCCAACCTCTGCTCCTTAGGGACAAGCTGACAGAGACAGGAGTAGATTCATACCTAGTGGCATGGATCGTGGACTATCTTACAGACAGACCTCAGTATGTGCGTCTTGGGAACTGCACGTCTGACATTGTGGTCAGCAGCACAGGAGCACCACAGGGGACTGTACTTTCTCCGGTCCTGTTCAGCCTATATACATCGGACTTCCAATACAACTCAGAGTCCTGCCACGTGCAAAAGTTCACTGACGACACTGCTATCGTGGGCTGCATCAGGAGTGGGCAGGAGGAGGAGTATAGGGACCTAATCAAGGACTTTGTTAAATGGTGCAACTCAAACCACCTACACCTGAACACCAGCAAAACCAAGGAGCTGGTGGTGGATTTTAGGAGGCCCAGGCCCGTCCTGGACCCCGTGATCATCAGAGGTGACTGTGTGCAGAGGGTGCAGACCTATAAATTCCTGGGAGTGCAGCTGGATGATAAATTGGACTGGACTGCCAATACTGATGCTCTATTCAAGAGAGGACAGAGCCGACTATACTTCCTTAGAAGTCTGGCGTCCTTCAACATCTGCAATAAGATGCTGCAGATGTTCTATCAGACGGTTGTGGTGAGTGCCCTCTTCTACGCGGTGGTGTGCTGTGGAGGCAGCATTAAGAAGAAAGACGCCTCACGCCTGGACAAACTCGTGAGGAAGGCAGGATCTATTGTAGGCATGGAGCTGGACAGTTTGACATCTGTTACGGAGTGACGGGCACTCAACAGGCTCCTGTCAATCATGGAGAATCCACCGCATCCACTGAATAGTATCATCTCAAGACAGAAGAGCAGCTTCAGCGACAGACTGCTGTCACTGTCCTGCTCCACTGACAGACTGAGGAGATCGTTCCTCCCCCAAACTATGCGACTCTTGAATTCCACCAGGGGGGGTAAACGTTAACATTATACAAAGTTTTTGTCTGTTATGCCTGCCTCGCATTCTCCACCTTGCATTTTTTAACTTGCACTGCATTTTTTATCACTCTTTAATTTAATATTGTTTTTTATCAGTATGCTGCTGCTGGAGTATGTGAATTTCCCCTTGGGATTAATAAAGTATATGTCTATCTATCTCTATCTATCTTTAAATAGATAACAAAATCAAAAGAAAGAAACTTAAATGTACAAAAAGGACAATGATTTTCAGCTCAAGCTCAAAAGAATATCATGAGAATGAAGGGAAGATGGATGACCCGAAGACACAGAAAAAGATTAATATAATATACAATCAGCACTTGTCTAAGAAATAGCAAACTCTGATAGAGCAAATACTTCACCCTTGACTGTGTTACAGTTCATGGACATATGAATTTAGTTGTCTTCCTTATATCCACTGTTATGTTTTCTGATATGGATTCACTCAATTTACAGTATTTTAACTCTCTCCATTTCTGGGATTCTTGTAAACAGACTGCAAAGTTTTCCTTCTAGAATAATTTTGTTGTTTGGTGCAAATTACACCATGTAACACCAGACAAGTTATTCCCCACTACAGGAATGTTATTCTGTCCTAAATGAATCACTTCAATACAAATAAGCAAGAAAGCAGGAAAAAAAACCTCTGGGCTTGGATTCATCCATCCATCCATTTTCCAACCCGCTGAATCCGAACACAGGGTCACGGGGGGTCTGCTGGAGCCAATCCCAGCCAACACAGGGCACAAGGCAGGGAACCAATCCTGGGCAGGGTGCCAACTCACCGCAGGACACACACAAACACACCAATGGGCTTGGATTGTTCACTCAAATTAGTTGTAATCTGCAAACTTTAAGTAACTCTGTTTGACCTGACTGTGGTGGGTTGGCACCCTGCCCAGGATTGGTTCCTGCCTTGTGCCCTGTGTTGGCTGGGATTGGCTCCAGCAGACCCCCGTGACCCTGTGTTCGGATTCAGCAGGTTGGAAAATGGATGGATGGATGGATGTTTGACCTGAGGAGAAAAAGGCATCTAGCTGTGTTTTTTAAGTAAAGGGCTCAGATGACAGCAGGATATTAGCTATAAGGGGATACATCCAATAAAATAAAATTTTTAAAAAAGTAGAATGCACAATATGATAACACACCAGGTGTCCAAATGACATTTTCCCATACGGCAGTAACCTTCTGTCCTGAGCAGACCTGCTTTGATCTCCTCTTTGCTTCTCCTATTGGCCACTTTGAGTTCCTGAACAATCGTTTTTTTTTTTTTCTTTTCAGTTCAGGTTTTCATGTCTTAAGTCTAATATGGTAACAGCTGCATTTCATAGCTGTCATGCCAAAGGCTAAGTGTCTTATCTAGGTTAGTTTCTTTTACCTTGCATTTTACTGAGCAGAGAAGGTACTCTTTTTGTATCTTGTCTGTACATGAATGTTAAAAGGAATTTGTCTAGTCAGACTTAATAAAAAAGTTTAGGAAAGGGAGGCAGAATTCCTTTCCATGATCCTATTACTCTTGAACAAGACTGCATGGACAACATTTTCTGTGATTTATGTCTGTTTAATATCTATGCATAACTTGAGCATTTTAATACTTGTTACTTATGATTAGTAATAACAATACTGACAGGCAAAACTATCTGTTAGGCCTGGTGATTAAAAATGTGGATAGGGTTGCCGATTTAGTCCACACCCTAACTCATATTGTGGCCAGTCCATCGCTGAACTTGCCTGTGAAAAGTTTACTTTAATTCTCAATTTTAAGTTTCTCTGGAATAGTGTTCTGAAAGGTTATAAAAAAAAGTCTATTTGTTGTGGATATTTATATAGCCTATATATGATTTTTCAAGGAAGAAGCAGTATGTACTTAGGATGGCTGCATCTGTCCTTCCATTTAGTAAAAACACTTATTCCAAGTCCACTATCTCTAATAATAATAATAAGACAGCTTATATAAAAATAATAATAATAATAATTATAAGAGCAGCCAATGGGCCACCTTAAAACCAGACCCCAGAAAGGGAGAGATTGTGCTAGAGAGGAACTTAATCATTAGGGGACTGAAATGCATGTTTGCTCCAGAAACAGAGAATCTCACACCATTGGTTGGCTTTTGGGTTGAAGGGAGGATGAGCTCTTGGTCAGAGAGGGAGTGAATCAAGTTCTCATTGTCCATATTGGAACAAATGACATACATAAGGGTAGTCTGTCAATTCTGCAATCCAAATTTAAAGAGTTAGATGCCAAGCTGAGAAGCAGAACTGACAAGGTGGTCTTCTCTGAAGTTCTGCCTGTGCCATGTGCCAGTCCAGGTAAGATTGAGGAGATTAGAAGGCTTAACACATGGCTCAAATGTTGGTGCTGGGTATAAGGATATACAGTAGGCTTATGGGGCATTGGGACTCCTTTCGAACAGATGGGACCTGTTTCGCCATGATGGGCTACATTTGAACCAGAGGGGCAGGTGTAAGAGGAGCTTAGTTGAGGATTGTTTAAATTAGGGAATGTGGGACCAGGGAGTTTAGGACAGGCCAGTTTTAGAAATGTACATTAAGGGAATAACAATATTGTAAAAACAAAAATGTGGAGTGAATTACATTCTAACCCAAAGTTTAAGTGAAGAAGTAAAATAAGTAACACATGAAAAAAAGCTTTCCATAATGCTAGAAGTATCAAAAATAAATCAATTGAGTTGGAGTTGTATGATATTAGGATATTATAGCGATAACTGAAATTTGGCTAAGTAACAAAAATGGGGACGAGCATAACATAGAAGGGTACACATGTTTTAAGGAAGGACAGACAAAGAAAGAAAAAGAAGAGGGTTTGCTGTTGATATAAAACATAATGTAAAGGAAAGTCTTCTACTGTAAGATGATGAGCATTTGCAAAAACCAGACAAAAAATTTTTAAATGGAAATTGTTTTGCTTTTATTTAGCAAAAACATCTGCTAATGGTGTAAGCAAAATAATCATAAATACAAATTTTTTGGTAAGTCAAAAATTCTTACAATAAGGAAAACAAGATTAAATGTCATATAAATACTTTTCACTTGCTTAAATTTCTTTTTTTGCAGTGTGGAATGCAATAGGGATAGAGGCCTTATTTTAGGAGTGTGCTATAGACCCTCAATGCAGACAGTAATTTTAATACACATCTTTTTAATAATATAGTCATGAGGGACTTTAACTACCAAAATATTAACTGGGCTAACCTTGCAAGAGGAGGGGTTTTTAGAAATAAGCAATGACAATTTTTAAAACAGAATGTTAAAGCATCAACGTGGGGGGAATATTTAATATTTTGTAACAACCTGAAAAGAATTTGAGGGTGTAGAGGTGATTGAACCACTAGGGTCAAGTAACCATATGATGATTCTCTGCTCTTTACATGGCTCTCTGAGGCGGCTTGCTATCTTTAAGAGGACTGCTTGCCTTATGTCACACATACTGTATGTGTCTGTGCGGAGCTGCTGTTTTTATAGGTGCTCTTGCTATTAATGACGTAATGCCAGCTCATTCTTTTGGTGATTCGTCCCTGGCTGATGTAACTTGTTTTGTGCCCATTGCAATATAATATAGTTCTCAGTGTTTTGACAGACCACAGATGGCAAAACTAAAACTGTTAAGTTTAACTTTGGTAGGGCAAATTTTGACCAGTCTAACAGGGACAAACTGAGATAAGCTTTTAAGTGTATAAACAGCTCAGCAGCAGTGCAACAGGTTTAAAAATGGTTTACATGTAATGCAGGACAGATACATCAGAAAATTTGGAATTAATAGGAAAGATAGCCGGATAGCAATGTTGCAGATGAATAGAAAGAAGATCTAAAAAGATTTTTTCAGTATTTTAGTAGTATATAGAAAATTTAAGTATACAGACAATGAATTACAGATGCTCTTAACTTGAATTTTTCATAAAGTTTTCATATGTGATGAAGTGCATAACCTCACAGCGGTAACAGGGACTACTAGGGAGGTACTGAGTGATTTGGAAATTGTAGAGGGAAAAGTGCTGCTCAGATGTAATAGGCTGGAATCAAACAAATCACAGGACCAGATTATATATCCTTGAGTGCTTAAGGAGGTTAGTGAGTACATATATAAACCCTTGATGCATATTTTTAGAAAGTCACTGAACACTAGGGAAATTTCAAAAGACTGAAAAATGTCAAATATCCTATTATATAAAAAGGGCGATTAGGTAGATCCAAGGAACTATAGCACAGTAAGTTTAAACTGCATCACAGATAAATTAATGGAAGGAATTATTAAGAGTAACAATGAGCAACACATGGCAAGAACAGTCAGCATGGGTTCAGACGAGGGAGGTCGTGTTATACTAACATGCTGGAATGCTATAAGGAAGCACAAAAGGATATGATCGAAGTGGTGCATATCATATTATTTATCTTGACTTTCAGAAAGCATTTGATAAGGTCCCACATGAGAGGTTGGGCATCAAACTAAATGAAGTGGGAGTTCAGGGTGTAGTATGTAGATCGGTGCAGAATTGGCTAAAACACAGGAAGCAGAGTATTAAGGTGTGAGGAACATTATTATAATTGAGTAAAATTAAGAGTGGTGTTCCACAGCGGTCAGCACAAGGGTCACTGCTATTTTTAATTTATATAAATGATTTGGAAGGGAATATAAACAATAAGATGGTTAAGTTTTCAGATGATACCAAGCTAGGAGGATTTGTAGAAACTATTGAAGCAACTGAACCATTACAGAGGGACCTGGACAACATATAGGCATGGGCATATTTGTGGCAGATGAAATTTATTGTAAGTAAATATCAAGTATTACACGACAGAAGTAAAAATACTAGATTTTAATAGAGAATGGGATGTCTGAACATCAAAAGTACACCTTACGAGAAGGATTTAGAAGTCATAGTGGACTCTTCGCTATCAATTTCCAGGCAGTGTTCAGAAGCCATTAAGAAGAAAAAAACAGTATGTTAGGTTATATACAGTAGCATGATGTGTATAGTAGGGTTTATTTTACTGAACACAACAGAGAACAATTACTTAAATCATTTCTTAAAAACATCTTAAAACACCTGGAAGAAAAGCTTTTACAATGTTAAGTCCATTAATTACATAAGAAAGATGTCTGTAACCAGTCTGCATTAAGAGCCAATGGGGTACAGCACCCTAGGATGTTGTACAAAATAAGTATTAAGCTTTACTTTGTTACTTCTTATTTTTAAGTTGTTTATAATCACCCACAGCTGCTTCCCCATTTTCTTCTAAAATTTCTGTCATATAGATAATAGTTTAATTATGTTTCTAGAAAAAAATTGCTTCTTGTAGTATGTGAAAATGTCATCATGCTAGGTGTTGTAATTTGATTTCTGGCTGAGGGGTTGGACCAATTGGTCCTTCAGGGTTTCTATACACTTGGGTGTTCATGTGTTCAATGTGAACTTTCCAATTAAGAGTTGGGGCTTTAAGGCCTGATTAAAATGAGGACTATCTGTTGTTGTTGTCGATTATTTATTTCTTTTTTTTTTTAAATGCACATTTAAACTTCCACTTTGTGCTTTTCCTTATTGTGCCTAGGCAGCACACATACATGAAAAAATATGAAAAGTGTAGGACCATTTGAGTCTTTAAAGGTGGACACAGTAATTTAAAAGAAAAGGAAGCAGACAGATATTAGGAATGCATTATTTATAAATGTTATTTCCATGCAGAAAAGGGAAGAAAATTAAAGACACAACTGTGACAGTGTAGGTCAGCCCCATGCTATTGGGTCCTTCTGGGAGCCTCTTGAACATTCTATCACTGATAATGTACCCAAGGGACGAGCCTAGCAAATGAGGACACTCACACAAAGCAAGGGGTAGGTGCATAAATTAAAATCCAGCACAGTTTCCAAATAAATAGTGCAGTGCAAAAAAAGTTTTCTTGTAGTCAGTATAAAATCTTGGATCACAATGAGTGACCCTAGGAAAGGAGTGGAGTTTTTTTAATTAAATGAAATAAAGGGGAAGGTGAATGTTTTGTGGGAACAAATTTTTTGAAATCACCTTTGAACCTCTCTGAAAATATGTGCAAGGAAATAGTAATAGTTTCATTATGTAAGGAAGTAGATGCAATTAGAGTAAAAGGAGAGGGATAATGTTTCATGAAGCAAATATGTTACTTAAATAGAAAGAAAAGAACATAGGAAGGACAGAAATCCATGGGGAAATGTTAAAGAAAAAACACATTTTTTAGTTAGTGTTGGAAGAGTACATTTGGGCAATCAAGTCTTTGTAAAAACTTGTTTATGGTACCAACACTAGTTAACAATGTTCAGGTATCTGATCTAGCTGATTGTGGCGCAACGGAGAATTTTATTAGTGCTTCCTGATTAAACAGCGTACAAATTAGTTCCATAGCTTTCAAAGTAGAACCACAAGTTGTTTCAGTGGATGAAAAGTGATTGTTACTGGGCCTCTAGAATACAGTACCTGTGCATTTACAAGTGGGGTTATTTCATAAAGAGATATTGACCTACTTTGTCATCTCGTGATTTATCTCTCAGCTTATTCTGGGTCCTCCAAGTTTCTGTAAACGCTAATCCTTTACAGGACTGGAAAAAAAGAAAGAAATTAAGCATTGAAACATGAAATATAAGGAGCGATGTCTTGATATCCAAATACGGCCCCCTATTCCTTGTGCACACATTAACATATAGTACCTCCAAATGAATATTCAGATGTTCACGACATATTTAACAAGAGTCTTTTACAAGAACTTCACCTGTATCGCCCTATCCATGGTAAATATGCATTAACCCATCCAGAAACTAAAGCTATGGCGAAAAACATAAAAGAAATCCAACAGAATGTGTTTATTATTCCTTCCTATAGTCGACTGGAGGCATGTTTTTCTTCTTTGACAAAAAAATGGAGGGTTAAGACAAGAAAGTTCAAGTAAGAAGTGCTTATAATTAGGATAAAGGAAGGAGATGAATGGAAGACTGCATTTACTTCTAGCAATGGACATTACAAATGCTGTACAAGGCAATGGCCTATGGGCTTGACAAATCAAAGCAAAGCCAAAGCAGTATATCAATCATTTGTTAATGACATATTCAGAGATGTTTTTGGTCTCTATATATTGGTTTATATTATATTATGTTATATTTTCGAAAGACTTAGACACCCATATTTAACATGTTCGTGAGATACAGAAACATTTAGGAGCTAATCACATGTTTATGAAATTAGAGAAATAAGAATTTCAGACTAATCAAGTTCAATTTCTAGGTTATGAAATTACACAAAGCGTGTTAACAATGGATCAAGCAAAGGTATCAGTTATTTTGAAATGGACAACACCAGGGTGTGTAAAACAAGTTCAGCACTTTGCAAACTACTACAAGAGGTTTATGAATAATTTTAGTTTTGTTACTTCTCCTATTATTTCCTTAAAATAGAAATTAAATAAAAAATGTATGTTGACCCACGAAGCACATTAAGATATTGAACAACTAAAGACCGCTTCTGCTTCGCAGTAAGGAGACCTGGGTTCGCTTCCCAGGTCCTCCCTGTGTGGAGTTTGCATGTTCTTCCCATGTCTGGGTGTTTTCCCAGGGTGCTCCGGTTTCCTCCCACAGTCCAAAGACATGCAGGTTAGGTGCATTGGCGATTCTAAATTGTCCCTAGTGTGTGCTTGGTGTGTGTGTGTGTGTGTGTGTGTGTGTGTCCTGTGGTGGGCTGGCGCCCTGCCCAGGATTTGTTCCTGCCTTGAGCCCTGTGTTGGATGGGATTGGCTCCAGCAGACCCCCATGACATATAGAAATAAAACCTGTGATATAGCGGGTTGGAGAATGACTGACTGACAACTAAAGACTTTATTTACTACAACCCCTGTTTTGAGGCACCCTAAACCAGGGGTCCTCAATCACAGTCCTAGAGGGTTGCAGTGGCTGCAGGTTTTTGCTCCAACCCAGTTGCTTAATAAGAAGCCCTTATTGCTCAAGTAACACTTCTGCTTCACTTTAGTTGTCTCGCTCGTTAAGATTTTGAACTCTTATTGCTTATATTAGTCTTAATCAACTGAATTCTTGGTTTTTAATTGCTCCTAATTAGCAATAACATGCAAATGACAAAACAGACCAGCATTTCTCCATTTAGCTTGTTACCATTTACACCTGTGTGTATTTATCATGCACTATTGGGTTTAATTAAACACTTGGAAGGTAAGTGAAGAGAAAAAAGTGAAGGACCGAGAATTACTCATCCATTTTAGCCTTCAAATCATTTGGATGATATCCTTAGAAAGGGGAAGAAAATCCAGGATATGAGAATTACCTGACATAGCAGAGTTAAAGTACTAACAAGCCATGAAATTAAATTATTGGCAAAAATTGCTTTCTAATTAAGCAACCAGGTTAGAACAAAAACCTGCAGCCACTGTGGCCCTCCAGGACTGTGATTGAGGACCCATGACCTAAACAATCATACCAATTCAACCTTGAAGTTGATGCATCACATATTGCAGTAATTGCTGTTCTACCACAAAAGTAATTTGAGAAAGGCAGGGTACATCCCTGTTCCTTCTTTCCTTTTCTGCAGAGCAGAATTACTAGGTAGTTAACCCAGAGCTTTTGGCTATTAAGTTAGCTTTTGAAGATAGAAACAATGGCTATAGGGAGCTAAATATCCATTTGACATTTACATAGATTACAAGAATGTACTTAAGATCAGTGCAGCAAATCCGCAGCATTTGACACCATTGACCATTCTATTTTACTGCACAGGCTAGAAAATTACATTGGGTTTACAGGCACTGTCCTGCTTGCTTAGTTTAGTTCTTATTTATCAAATCGATTCCAATACATACAGAAATATGCTGACAGTATTCCATCATTATACACAGAAGTGAGATATGGTGTCCCGCAGGGCTCAGTACTGGGACATTTACTGTTTTCACTTTAAATGCTTCCACTGGGATCTCTCATTAGAAAACATAATGTTAATTTTCATTCGTATGCAGATGACACCCAGTTATACTTTTCTTTTAGATCAAATGAAGTTTCTCTAATGTTGTTTTTAATTAGTTATGTTAGTGAACTAAAGGAGTGGATGGATGAGAACTACCTATCTTTAAGCACCGGTAAAACAGAGATGTTAATTATTGGAGGAATGACGTTGATCGCAACAAAATTTTGCCATCATTTACAGTAACTCAGTTGGAATCATCATTAATTTTACCAGATCAGCCCGCAATTTAGGAGTTATCTTTGATTCTAGCACGTCATTTAAAGTGCACATTACTAAGTTGTCCAAATCATATTTCTCCCATCTTAAAAATGTTGGGAAATTAAGGTGTTTTCTAAATAAACAGGATTCTGAGAAATTAATTCAAGCATTTATTTCTAGTAGGATTGACTACTGCAATGCGGTGTTCACTGGATGTTCAAATTGTTCTTTATACAGCCTCCAGTTAATCCAAAATACTGCTGCAAGAATTATTACAAGAACAAGAAAATACGAACATATAACTCCAGTTCTTAAATCCTTACACTGGCTCCCGGTTAAGTTTAGGGCTGATTTCAAAATCCTCTTTTTATCATATAAAGCGTTAAATGGCCAAGGTCCGGCTTACTTGTCTGAACTTATCATGACTTACAAACCAGAGCACACATTAAGATCTCAAGATGCCGGACTCCAAGGATTAATAAAATAACAGTGGGAGGTTGAGCTTTTAGTTACAGGGGCCATAAACTGTGGAATGGTCTGCCTGCTACTATAAGAGATGCCCTTTCAGTCTCAGCTTTCAGATCCCGGCTGAAGACTCACTATTTTAGTTTAGTAAATCCTGACTAGAGCTGCTGATCTGTACAGACTGCATCTCTGTTACTAGTCATTAGCACTTAAACATAAGTAATATGATACTTATAATTTGTTACTAACCCTCATCTGTTCTGTTTCTCTTTTCGGTACTCAAATGTGACACTTGGTGCCACAGCCCACCTGCCAAGTGGTTTTGCCCGCCTAAGATAAAGTCATCCCTGATGGAAGATCACAGGAATCGTCAGGTAGAGGGGGCCTTTCATCGGATTGGCTGGCCCAGTGCTATCGCAGCTGTGGAATGGAATTGGGGGAGGTAGCTTGATGGCTGAGGTCTTCAGGACTCTACACAAATCTAAATCATATTATGTGATATCATCTACTGTTAAATTCTGCTTTGCACTTGAAATACTGTATTTTTTTTTTACTGTTATACTGTATTGAGGATTACTTGTGTTTTGTTCTGTGTGTTGTATTGTATTGTATTGACCCCCTTCTCTTTGACACCCACTGCACACCCAACCTACTTGGAATTGGGTCTCTCTTTGAACTGCATTTCCCAAGGTTTTTTCCATTTGTTTCCCTACTAGGGTTTTTTTTTGGGAGTTTTTCCTCGTCTTCTTAGAGAGTCAAGGCTGGGGGCTGTCAAGAGGCAAGGCCTGTTAAAGCCCTTTGCAGCACTTCTTGTGTGATTTTGGGCTATACAAAAATAAATTGTATTGTATTGTATTGTTTTGTATCAGCTAAATGTCTGACTGCATGATAAGCCTGTTATTGTTCAGCTACCTTAATTTAGTAATTTCTTTTCAATTGGGTAAAAGGAATTATAAAACTGATGATTTATCACAAATTTATGAACATGATGAAGCTCCAGCAGAGCCAGAAGGTATTATCCCCACTGGAAGTTCTGGGAGTGGCTGCCACAGCTATCCCACACAATTTAGAAAATCTTACTTAGGAGGGCCAATTTGTGAAACCTTCTACTCTTATATTACCTCAATATACAGTACTTATTGCAGTATATCCCTCCTAACCTTCACAGTATAATGTAAGATATGTTTGGTGTGAAAGAAAACACAAACTTTGAATGTTATAACATTTTAGCAGTCACTTGGAATTAAATGACATGCTCCGGGCTATATGAAGGAGGCCAGCTGTGTAGGCTGTGCTGCAAAAGATAAGGGAGAATAAATGCTTAGTTAACATGCTGCATGTACTTAGGGGATAAATATTGTTGGGGGATGAGGTTTTAACTAATTAGAGTAAGGAATGTGAAGCATCCAGCACATGGACAGTGCATGAGTTTAGTGGTTTAAAAAATCAATGAAGCATTATACTGTGTGATCAAAATGCCTTATTTTTGTAGTCAATAAGATGTATTCTTTTGCATTATAACTGAGACAAGCAAATCTGTTACGTGAGCTGAGTGGGCATAAATAAGACTCTGTACTACTGCTCAAGAACCATTCCTCCCGCTTTTCCATTAGCTGCAGCAATGGCCAACTGAACAAAACTAAATAACGACTAATGACAAGCTTCCTCCTGCCTGGCTTTACATCGATGCAAATAAAATGATCTTCATCTTAGTATCAGCAAAACCACACCAAAGAGGCTCTATGTCCGGTCACTATTCAAGGAGTAGATGTAGAGGTGGTCCACTCCTACAAGTACTTGGGGGTCCACATTAATGACATGTTAAACGGAACATAGACGAACTATATAAGAAAGGGCTGAGCAGGCTCTTTTTCCTTAGGAGACTGCGTTCCTTTAATGTGGGAAGTGACATCTTCTATAACTCTGTGATGGCCAGTGCGATTTTCTACACTGTGCTGGGCTGGTAAAATCACTTCAAAAGAAGCCCATCAAATCAACGAGCTAATTATAAGGGCGAGCTCAGGTTTAGGACACACCCTGGACCTTGAGGTAGCAGGAGAGAATTAAAATATAGCTGAGTGTCATTATGAACCATGCTGCACATCCACTCTCTGACACACTAACACTGAATACTTTCAGCAAATGAATAATTCAGCAGAAGTGTGACAAGAAATGCTACAGGGGCTCCTGTATACAAACAGCAATACATCTGCATAATGAGACTGTGACAGCCAAGTCAGAACTTATCTTTCTTTTGAATTTTCTTGCTTTACAGTCGTTCTGGTGTGTTCAGACCAAAGTCTGTGTATATTTATTTATTTATGTATTTATGTATTGATTTATGGTGCAGTGGGTAGCGCTGCTGCCTCGCAGTTGGGAGAGCTGGGGACCTGGGTTCAATTCCCGGGTCCTCCCTGCGTGGAGTTTGCATGTTCTCCCCGTGTCTGCGTGGGTTTCCTCCGGGCGCTCTGGTTTCCTCCCACAGTCCAAAGACATGTCGGTTAGGTGGATTGGCGATTCTAAAATTGGCCCTAGTGTGTGCTTGGTGTGTGGGTGTGTTTGTGTGTGTCCTGCGGTCGGTTGGCACCCTGCCCAGGATTGTTTCCTGCCTTGTGCCCTGTGTTGGCTGGGATTGGCTCCAGCAGACCCCCGTGACCCTGTTTGGATTCAGCGGGTTGGAAAATGGATGGATGGATGGATGTATTGATTTATTTAAATAGTTTTTATGAAAAGCCAAATGTCCCTCTGGAGACAAATAAAGCTGTATCTATAAAGATTCCACCAAATCAGCCACTTGTATCCAAGATTGGACCAAACCTACCAACTCACTTTACTTGGTATTTTGTTTACCGGTTATTGAAACAAAGCTCTGCCTTTTGAGACTCAGTTTTGGTTTACAGTTTGGCTCTGATGTTCCGTTTTTCTGACTGTGCTGTTCACCCTCACTTTGTCTTGACTTTGTTTTTTTTGCTTTGCCTCTCTCAGGTAAGCAGAGAGCTGAGGAGACTTTGTGCCAGCAAAGCAGCGGGTCCAGATGGAGAATCGCCACGACTGCTGAAGGCCTGTGCGTTGGAGCTGGGAGTCTTCTACAGCGCATCTTCAACCTGAGCCTGGAACAGGGGAGAGTCCTGAGGCTTTGGAAAACATCTTGCATCACCTCAGTCCCAAAGGTATCCCGTCCAGGTGAGAGAACTAAACTGTTCCTTTACACATTTTCAGTTTTCCTTGTTTCGAATACAGGTCCAATGCCGTTCTTCAACAGTCTGAACCTTTCTAATTCAGAGCATATGGGGAACATGTCATTCAGAATTCTGATAGTTGTATAGCTCTTAATGAAAGTCTTTGTGTACTACAAACAGATCTACTTTTTTGGAAAGAACATCCTCAGGCTTTTGAGCATAAAATTCAGAAAGCAATCCTCTTTTAAATCTGGTGCAAAAATGCTTTAGGCCTTCCATTTATTCCCACAGCAATTGTGATGTTATAGAATATTTTGAAACCCAGAGAAGATTATTGATCAGGCATTATTTCACTTTGTTATTTAAAGCATCCATGCTACTGCTGCATAAAATGCCTTAATTTATAAGATTTAAATTGTAAAAAAAAATTATATTAATTTGTAGTGTCATTAAGTCATTAAGAAATGTAAATATTTAAGTTTTGGATAAGCTATGACCAGCTGCACCACTAGTTATGCTCTGGTAGGGGAATGTCAGGGTGTGCTGACTTTCACCTCAAGGCCTTAAGTGAATTGGAATGAAGATCTGATAACTTTTTCTGTCAAATGGCCTCAGGTTTGTAATAATTTTACTGCTCCTGTTGCTTTGTAAATTTACTCTTCAGTGTAGCATATTGAGTGAGAAAATATCAGCAGAAAGACTGGAGGGTAGATATCTTTTTAAAAACATTCATTAGTAGTTACATGTCTTTTATATCTAGAAAGTCTTAATACCTGACTCGGTGCATACATTCTCTTTCCCCGCTGTCAGATATATAAGAGTAATGCATCCAGTATGTTACACACCTATTTCCATTTCACAAACCACAAATCTCTATTGCATTCCAGAAATCAGTTTACCTAGAAAGGATGTAACCCTGTCACTGTAAAGAAAAGCCCTCCTGGGCATAGCTGACATCTCATTTCCAAGGAGCTCACGGGCTGCTGGAGGTGAAGGCCACCATTAAGTGTAACTATTGGGGGTGTGGAGCACCAGACCAACAGCACTCTGCTGCAGCTGTTCAATAAGCCAGGCAGATGCCAATGTCCTGAACACAGAAACTGCCTAGTTACACCCTTATACATTATTCTGATACATGTTACCTTCAAAGTTGATCAAGGACTTTAGCGATTTGACAACTAATCAACACTTTACTGGAGCTCTTTATTATTGTTAAATTAGGCATCATGCGTTGCTAGAGTAGAAGTAAGTCTATTGACTGATTTGGATTTTAGCGGTAAATGTTAAAGAGACCATACAAAGAATGCAGTTCTATTTTACCTCAAACATATCATGATTTCTGACAGTATGTGCCCTTATTGGCTGTATAGCAATGTGAGCAACGACAAATTCAGCTTGAGAAGGCATAACAAATGACAACAGCGCAATTGAATGACACTTAGTTAGTCTGGAATTGAGTTTTATTAAACTAATATTTACTGTTGGGCTGTTTATCCCCAGAACCTCTTATGCTGTGGTATTTAGGGGCACTCATCCTAAATCACTATGGAAGTGTAGCTTTAAGGGTTGGGATGGTATCAGAGGTATGATGAGATCCCTAAAAGAAAAAGGTATATTGTGAAAATACAGAGCAGAACTGAAAGAATGTTATATTTCTAGAAGTAAATTAGTATTAATTTCATGTTCTTCTAATGGAAGAAACTAATTTTACTTCATCACAAAACTTAAACATGATTTCAAAAATCTTGCCAATTTATTAAAAGTAAAAGTAAAAAACTGAAATATGACAATGACACAAGTACTCAGACCCTTTGCTATGTCGCTTTAAATATAGGTCAGGTGCATCCCATTCTGTTGGTCATCGTTGAAATGTTTCTAAACTTTGTTTGGTGTCCACCTGTGGTCAACTGATTGAACATGATTAGGAAGAGCACGCTTCTACCTATAGTTGGTCCCATAGTTGAAAATATGCGTAAGAGGAAAAAATCAAGCCATGATGTTTGCATAGCTTAGAGACAGGATTCTGTTGAGGCACAAATCTGGGGAAAGTTACAAAAAATCCCTGCAGCACTCAAGGTCCACCAGAGTACAATTGCCTTCATAACTCTTAAATGGAAGACGTTTATAAATACCATGACACTTCCTAGACCTGGGTACCTAACCAAACTGAGCAACTGTGAAAGAAGAGGTATGATATGAGAGATGGCCAAGAATACATTTACTTTAGCAGAGCTCCTTGATTGCTCTTATACAGGGTGGGCCATGGAAAAGTAGCCTGCCTCTGGTGAAAGTATGACAAGATGAACGAGTAAATGGATTGTTTTTATTCACTTACCACAGATGCTGAAAGTGGTCCCTGTTAACGTCTATGCACCTTTGGGCACGTTGGAGCAGGTTGGCTGATACTGCTTGCAGCTCTTCAACAGTGATGCTGCGGATAGTGTTCATGATGTTTTCCTTGAGTTCATCCAGGGTGTGTGGATTGTTAGCGTACACTTTCTGCTTTAAATTTCCCCACATATAAAAAATCGCATGTGGACAAGTCCGGGGAACCTGGTGGCCATAACCTCTTGCTCACAGTTTGCTCTTCTGTAAACAATTCATTAACCCGTGCCAGTGAGTCGCGTGAGGCATGGCATGTTACCCCATCTTGTTGGAAAAGGCAGTACATTTTTTCTTCTGCTTTTAGTTGGTTGAAAAATGATTCAAAGATGTCCAGGTAAACCGCAGTATTTACAGTTGATTCAAAGAAAATTGGGCCCACTATTTGTGTTCCTGACACCGCGCACCAAACACCAATTTTCTGGTAGTGAAGTGGCGACAACCTCCTGTAAAGAGCATGGCACCAGTATTGGAGGCAGGTTACTTTTCCAATGCCCAGCCTGTATAAAAGAATCGACTGACTTTATTAACAAAGTATAGTCCTTATTGCTCAACAGTTCTTCTAATTTGGTTACAATGGATATCCCTCAAGAAACTGTGGTTTGCACAGTCTGGTCTGCACTTAACAATTAGTCTGCGTTTACAGCCCTGTTCTGTGATTATCTCATTGATATTACACAAATTGCTTTATAGTGGAATTATTTTTACTTAAACAAGAATTTTTTCCCCAAAACAAGGAGCAAAGAGCAGCAATTGTTACATCGTTTAGCCCAAGTATCGCAAACCTCTATGTGGCAGAATTCGAGGAGAATAGTTAAATCATTCCATCCCTGGGTTTAGAATTGGGCTAGATATACTGATGATATCTTCATGATGTGATCTCAATCTGTGCTTTATGATCTGTTCAATCTTGGAGAAAATTTCTTTGTAGAATGTGTTGATCAGAGGACAAGATGACATGCTTATGTGAAGTCTATTGTAACCCTACTTATACAGATATTTTTCTACATGTGTCGATCTAACATCCTCATACTGGTTTCACAGTTCTTTAGATATTTAGAATTTGGATTTGTTCCACTACTACTGAAAAAGCCTCTTGTGCTGAATATTTAAAGCAGAGATTTAAAGTTAGGTTACAAATTGAAAACAGAGAGAACTGCCTAAAAACAGTTTCTACATACTCACAGTGATCTTCTGTTGACATCATCTTCTTCTTCTTTCAGCTGCTCCCGTCAGTGGTCACCACAGCAGATCATCTTTTTCCATAGCTTCCTGTCCTGTGAATCTTTCTCTGTTACACCCACCACCTTCATGTTCTCTCATTATATCCATAAACATTCTCTTAGGTTCTTCCTCTTTTTCTCTAACCTGACAGTTCTATCCTTAACATCCTTCTCCCAATATAACCAGCATCTCTCCTCTGCACATATTCATACCAAAGCAATCTTGCCTATCTAACTTTAGCATATCTCCACCTCTCCAGGGTCTCCTCAACCTGCTTCCTACTCTTGCTGCAGATCACTATGTCATCTGCAAACATCATAGTCCATGAGGACTCCTGTCTAATCTCCTCTGTCAACCTTTCCATCACCACTGCAAATATGAAAGGTCTCAGAGGAGACCCCTGATGTAATCCCACCTCTACTTTGAATGCATCCGTCAATCCTACTGTAGACCTCACCACTGTAGTACTCCCCTCGTACATATCCTGTACTACTCTTAAATACTTCTATGCCACACTCGACTT
This sequence comes from Erpetoichthys calabaricus, assembly GCF_900747795.2. Classification (NCBI taxonomy): domain Eukaryota; kingdom Metazoa; phylum Chordata; class Cladistia; order Polypteriformes; family Polypteridae; genus Erpetoichthys; species Erpetoichthys calabaricus. Next base: position 133,874,240 of record NC_041406.2, read on the forward strand.
CCTAGTATAATACCACAACTCCTCTCTAGGCACCCTGTCATATGCTTCCTCTACAATAACAACATTTATTTATATAGCACATTTTCATACAAAAAATATAGCTCAAAGTACTTTACTTAATGAAGAAAATAAAAATAAAAGACAAAGTAAGAAATTAAAATAAGACAACATTAATTAACATAGAATAAGAGTAAGGTCCGATGGCCAGGGAGGACAGAAAAAACAAAACAAAAAAAAAAAACTCCAGACAGCTAGAGAAAAAAATAACATCTGCAGGGGTTCCAGGCCACAAGACCGCTCAGTCCCATTCTGGGTATTCTACCTAACAAAAATGAAATAGTCCTCTTTGTATTTAAGGTTCTCACGGAAGGACTTGATGATGATGGTCATGCAGATTTCTGGCTTTTAATCCATCAATGTTGGAACATCACGGTGCTTTGAGTAGATGGTGGTGGCGCAGGCCGCCACCACAAAGAAACCGGGAAAAGAAACAGAAGAGAGAGTAGGAGTTAGTATGGATTTTAGAGCCACCATGAATAGTTATTATAATGAATTGAATATACAGAGTATCAGGATTAAATTAAAGTGAAGCCATGTTAAAATAATGTGTTTTCAGCAGTTTTTTGAAGTGCTCCACTGTATTAGCCTGGCGATTTTCCCATTGGCAGGCTATTCCAGATTTTAGGTGCATAACAGCTGAAGGTTGCCTCACCACTTCTTTTAAGTTTTGCTCTTGGAATTCTAAGGAGACACTCATTTGAGGATCTAAGGTTACGATTTGGAATATAAGATGTCAGACATTCCGATATATAACATGGGGCGAGGTTATTTAAGGCTTTAAAAACCATAAGCAGAATTTTAAAGTCAATTAAATGACTTTAAATGAAACTCCTTCTGGCCTTCTCTATACTTCTCCATCAACACCCTCAGGGTAAACATCATTTTTGTGGTGCTCTTTCCTGTCATGAAACCATGCTGCTGCTTACTAATCATCACATCCCTTCTTAACCTAGCTTCCACTACTCTTTCCCATAATGACATGCTCTGGCATATCAACTTTATCCCTCTGTAGTTACTATAGTTCTGCACATCTCCTTTATTCTTAAAAATCGGTACCAGTACACTTCTTCTCCACTCCTCAAGCATCCTCTCACTTTCCAAGATTGCATTACATAATCTGGTTAAAAATTCCACTGCCATCACTCCTAAACACCTCCATGCTTTGACAGGTATGTCATCTGAACCAAAGTCCTTTCCATTCTTCATCCTCTTCATAGCTCTCCTTACTTCCTCCTTGCTAATCCGTTTCACTTCCTGATTCACTATCTCTCTATCATCCAACCTTCTCTCTATCTCTCATTATCTTCATTCAACAGCCTCTCAAAGTGCTCTTTCAATCTGCTCAACACACTCTCCTCGCTTGGGAGTACGTTTCCATCTTTATCCTTTATTACCCTAGCCTGCTGCACATCTTTCCCAGCTCAGTCCCTCTGTCTGGCCAATCAGTATAGATCATTTTCTCCCTCCTCAGTGTCCAACCTCTCATACAACTCATCATATGCCTTTTCTTTAGCCTTTGCCACCTCTCTTTTCACCTTATGCCTTATCTCCTTGTATTCCTGTCTACTTTCTGCATCTCTCTGACTAACCCACATTTTCCGCTGTATACTCTGCTGTTCATCCCCATTCCACCAGCAGGTTTCCTTATCCTCCTTCCTCTGTCCAAATGTCACACTAAGCACCCTTCTAGCTGTCACTTTTATTACTTCTGCTCTAGTTGCTCAGGTATCTGGTAACTCTCCACTGCTATCCAGTGCCTGTCTTACCTCTTCCCTAAACTCAACCTTACAGTCTTCCTTTTTCAACTTCCACCATTTGAACCTTGGAAGAGAGAGGAGAAGGAATGAATCAGCCACGACCTCACACTGCAGCATCAGCTCCAGCCAACAGCAAATGAGGGAGCAAAACTGCAAGTGAAACGGGTAATGAGAATTCACCAATATCAGGCAGGTTATTGGAACAGATCATGTACTCTTTATCCCTGCTATCATCTACTACCAACACTACCTGTGAATCAACAGCATCAGGATACGTAACTCCACCTTCACAGCACGGATAATACAGAACTGAGTTATGTGAGCTGAAGGCTCGGGGTTAAAATAAATGATGCAAAGGAGAATATAAAAAAGATATAAAGTAGGATATACACAACAGAATTGACAAAATAGACTTCAGAATAGACAACAGAATAGACAAGCTGCTTCAGGATATAAAAGACCAGGATGTATGTTTAAGCAATAACTTTGATGTAAACCTTAAAAATAATCTCCCTAGAATCTATGAAAAAATGCAGGAAAATTAAATAATTGAGAACAAAATAAGAGTGCTTGATGCTCACTTGGAAGAAGCTGAGCAAACATTTACAAATTGTATTGAAGAAGATGAGGAATTGATATCTGCCCCAGACAAATTAAAAACTGATGCAGAATCCGAATGTAAATGATGAATTAGCTGTGATAAATTAATGATAAATTAGCTGTGTTGGAATTTAGATATAGAAGTAACAACATCAGATTATCCCAAACTACTTCAAACTAGAAGGTACTCAACAACGATGCCCCCTATCACCACTGCTTTTTGCAATTGCCATTGAGCCATGGGTCATTCACTTTCAAAATGCATCGGTCATAAAGTGGATTATTAGAGAAGGATTCGAACAAAAAACATCACTATATGCAGATGATATCCTACTGTATACATCAGACTCACATACTTCCCTAACTGGACTCAAAATTAATTTGAATAAAAATGTGCTTTTTCCAGTGAACTAACTAGCACACAATACTAGACTGGACATCTATCATTTATTTTATCAGATCAGTTTAAATACTGTGGTCAAAATTTAACATCTTATTAAAGAAAGAAACATCCTCTAACAGGACAATTCAGTAATCAGGCAGGAGAAAAGCTGTTCATTGTGTCTTTTAAGAGGGCTGATGCAGCTGGCACCCCAATGATCACTTTTTTTTGCCCTTTGTTCATTGGCTACACTTTGTATAAAAATTTTGAAAACTGAATTACTGTCATTAATTTTTTTAATGTTTTAATTTGAAATGCCCCTCCTTGAACCGCCATCTTACTGTGGTGGAGGGGTTTGCGTGTGCCAATGATCCTAGGAGCTCTGTTGTCTGGGGCTTTATGCCCCTGGTAGGGCCACCCAAGGCAAACTGGTCCTAGATGAGGGACGAGACAAAGTGCGGTTCAATAGACCTCCTATGACGAATAAAAAATTTGGATGGCATTTTCCCTCGCCCGGACGCGGGTCACCAGGGCCCCCCTCTGGAGCCAGGCCTGGAGGTGGGGCTCGATGGCGAGCGCTTGGTGGCCAGGCTTGCACCCATGGGGCTCGGCCAGGCACAGCCCGAAGAGGCAACATGGGTCCCCCTTCCCATAGTCCGAATGGGCCATGTTCCGTGCCTCTATTGTTGAGGCGGCTGACCAGAGCTGTGGCCGTAAGGTGGTCGGTGCCTGTCGTGGCGGCAATCCCCGAACCCGTTGGTGGACACCGGTGGTGAGGGATGCTGTCAAGCTGAAGAAGGAGTCCTACCGGTCCCTTTTGTCCTGTGGAACTCTGGAGGCAGCTGATAGGTACCGGCAGGCCAAGCGGAATGCAGCTTCGGTGGTTGCTGAGGCAAAAACTCGGGCATGGGAGGAGTTTGGGGAGGCCATGGAGAACGACTTTCGGACGGCTTCGAGGAGATTCTGGTCCACCGTCCGGCGTCTCAGGAGGGGGAAGCAGTGCAGTGTCAACATTGTATATGGTGGGGATGGTGCGCTGCTGACCTCGACTCGGGACGTTGTGGGTCGGTGGGGGGAGTACTTCGAAGACCTCCTCAATCCCATTAACATGCCTTCCAATGAGGAAGCAGAGCCTGGGGACTTGGAGGTGGGCTCCCCCATCTCTGGGACTGAGGTCACCGAGGTGGTCAAAAAACTCCTTGGTGGCAGGGCCCCGGGGGTGGATGAGATACGCCCGGAGTTCCTCAAGGCTCTGGATGTTGTAGGGCTGTCTTGGTTGACACGTCTCTACAACATCGCATGGACATCAGGGACAGTGCCTCTGGATTGGCAGACCGGGGTGGTGGTCCCCCTCTTTAAGAAGGGGGACCGGAGGGTGTGTTCCAACTACAGAGGGATCACACTCCTCAGCCTCCATGTAAAAGTCTATTCGGGGGTTCTGGAGAGGAGGGTCCGTCGGATAGTCGAACCTCGGATTCAGGAGGAACAGTGTGGTTTTCGTCCTGGTCGCGGAACAGTGGACCAGCTCTACACCCTTAGCAGAGTCCTGGAGGGTGCATGGGAGTTCGCCCAACCAGTCTACATGTGTTTTGTGGACTTGGAAAAGGCGTTCGACCGTGTTCCTCGGGGAATCCTGTGGGGGGTACTCCGAGAGTATGGGGTACCGGCCCCCCTGATAAGGGCTGTTCAGTCCCTGTACAACCAGTGTCAGAGCTTGGTCCGCATTGCCGGCAGTAAGTCAAACCCGTTTCCAGTGAGAGTTGGACTCTGCCAGGGCTGCCCTTTGTCACCGATTCTGTTCATAACTTTTATGGACAGAATTTCTAGGCGCAGCCAGGGTGTTGAGGGGGTCCGGTTTGGTGGACTCAGGATTGGGTCACTGCTTTTTGCAGATGATGTTGTCCTGTTTGCTTCATCAGGCCATGATCTTCAGCTCTCTCTGGATCGGTTCGCAGCTGAGTGTGAAGCGGCTGGGATGGGAATCAGCCCCTCCAAATCTGAGACCATGGTCCTCAGCCGGAGAAGGGTGGAGTGCTCTCTCAGGGTTGGTAGCGAGATCCTGCCTCAAGTGGAGGAGTTCAAGTATCTCGGGGTCTTGTTCACGAGTGAGGGAAGAATGCAGCGTGAGATCGACAGGCGGATCGGTGTGGCATCAGCAGTGATGCGGGCTCTGCATCGGTCTGTCGTAGTGAAAAAGGAGCTGAGCCATAAGACAAAGCTCTCAATTTACCGGTCGATCTATGTTCCTACCCTCACCTATGGTCATGAGCTATGGGTAGTGACCGAAAGAACGAGATCACGAATACAAGCGGCTGAAATAAGTTTCCTCCGCAGGGTGTCTGGGCTCTCCCTTAAAGATAGGGTGAGAAACTCAGTCATCCGGGAGGGGCTCAGAGTAGAGCCTCTGCTCCTCCGCATCGAGAGGAGTCAGATGAGGTGGCTCGGGCATCTGATCAGGATGCCTCCTGGATGCCTCCCTGGCGAGGTGTTCCGGGCACGTCCAACCAGGAGGAGGCCCCGGGGAAGACCCAGGACACGCTGGAGGGACTATGTCTCTCGACTGGCCTGGGAACGCCTCGGGATTCTCCCAGAAGAGCTAGAAGAAGTGGCCGGAGAGAGGGAAGTCTGGGCATCTCTGCTCAAGCTGCTGCCCCCGCGACCCGACCTCGGTTAAGCGGAAGAGAATGGATGGATGGATGGATGGATGGATAATTTGAAATGCTAATCTTTTACAAAGTTGAAAATGCACTCTGGTAATTAGCATATTAACATAATTTGGAGAGCAATATTGCAGAAAAGGTACAAGATTACCCAATGATATTTATATTTTTGTAGTAAAAGAACAGTTAAGGTGAATTGTATTAGGAACTGTAATAGTGAATTAAAATATTGTGGCACCCGGCTGGGATTCCTACCCGGCCGGGATGCCCAGGGAGACAGGAGGAGGGCTCATGCCTCCTCCAGACCACGAGGGGGCGACCACCCTGGTTGTATTGGGGGCCACGGGTACAGGGCATAGTAGCTCAACCCTGTAGGGGCCCGTGGTCACCGCCAGGGGGCGTCCCCGTGCCTGATGGACCCTGGACCCCAGCACTTCCGCCACACCAGGAAGTGCTGGGGGGAAGAAGAGAGGGAACACCTGTAGTGCTTCCGGGGAGACAGCCGGCACTTCCGCCACACTGGGGCGTGTCGGGTGGAAGATTGCCGGTGCACACCTGGAGCACATCCGGGTATGGATAAAAGGGGCCGCCTCCCTTCATTCGGGGCTGGAGTCGGGTGGAAGCAGGACAAGGTGATAGAAAGAGAGAAGGAGGTGGTCCGAAGAGGCAGAGTGGTTGGCCTGGACTTTGGGGAAGATTGGGGTTTGTGGCACTTGGACTTTGTAAATAGTATTGTAAATAAACGTGTGTTGGGTGACATGAGTGTGTCTGCCTGTCTGTGTCCGAGCCAGTCTCCACAATATGAACACAGTGAAAGAATGAATAAAATGTAAAATGTATTTTTCTGTGGTTTACACATGTAAAGAGACTACTAAGGAGGTAATTAATGACTTCAAAATTATAGAGGAAGAAGTGCTGCTTAGATTAAATAGTGGAAATCTAAAATAAATATGCAGACATCCTAGAGTGTTTAAGGATATTAGAGCATATATTTAAAACCCTGACACATATTTTGTCTGCACACTGGGGACATTTCTAGGGATTGCAAGATAGCAAATATCATCACATTATGAAACAGTGTGACTGGGCATATCCAAGTAACTGTGGGCCAGTAAGCTTAACGAGCATCACAGGGTAATTAATAGTTAATGGAAGCAATTGTTAAGTAAAAGATTGAGCATCAACACAGGAAAAAGTGTGTTAGCAGCTAGTCAGCATGGGTTCAGAAGGGGAGATTACTAAATGCTGAAATTCTTTTATAAAAAGCATATGAGCAGACAGGCTTTGAGTGAATCCTGCTGAGTTCGTTTCACTGTGACTTTGGCAACATCACAGAAATTTTTCAAAAAATTTGCTGAATTCAGCAAAATGCATTGATGTCAAAGGGGAAGGAGGAACTAAATTAGTTTTGAGTGTAATATACTGGTGCAATAGCCTTTTAAATGTCCCTGAGAGCTAGGAATGTGTCTGCCAATAATACTGGACCAATCATTGTGGCCAAAAATGTGACCTGAGCTTTGAGGCTGCAGTGTTAACAACTGCTAAACCTTGCTTCAAACAACATAAGAAAATATTGATCAACAACCACAAATAAAACACAACAAATGGCCACAAACTAATATAAAGTATATATATTGTGGCCTCCAGGGGGCGCCCCAGCTCCCCAAATACTCAACACAACAGACACAGGCACAAGTCCCAGCATAACACAGGCTTTTATTGAGCTGTGGGAAACTCTTACCAAACTGTTTCCCACCTGCCAGCACATTACACAAGCACAACAACAAATACAGCACTTTTCTTTGCCTTCTTTCTCTTCCTTTCTCTCTGTCCTTCTGCCTCCACTCTTTCTGGCAAGTTTTGTCCTCCACCTGCCAACTCTAGTAAGGTATGCAGGTGCTTTTAAGTGATCCCTGGAAGTACTTCCGATATCCTGAAGACTTGGCCTGGGTGCACTTTTGGGTAAGGCTGGAGCCCCATTAAGTAGGGCTTCCAAGTCCCTGCAGCACCATCTGGTGGCACCCACAGCACCCAAGAGGGCTGAGTCAATTCCCATGAAGCACTGTGGTAAACTGTGGTGCTAGTGGAACACACGCACACACATATATATATATATTTATATGGGGCAGCACGGTGGCGCAGTGCAAGGTTTAGTGTAAGAGTGTGTTTGTTTCTCATTGAAATACTATTTAAGAGGGAATTTCTGAAGGACAACTGTGTTTCTTTTCCATAGGTTTATTGTTTAACTGAAGGACAGCTCACAGTTAAGAATATAAGAGCATGCAGCTGGTGGTGCTATGCGGGAGGAAAAACAGAGCAGGGGAACTACTGAACTGTACAAGACCGACGGTAGCCACTGTTATGGGCAGCTAACCAGCGGAGACACTGGTCACAATATATAAGAGATACATAAATTCATGGTGTGACGTGTGAGTTACTGTCTTGCACCCCAGAACATGAGGCTGAGTCTCAGTACCTTTAATAACCAGCTTTATTCAAATTGAAACAGGAACAGCAAGGTTATTTATAGCAGCAGGAGCTACTACTCTCCTATACACAGACACAACAAACGGGCATAGTCAGGGCCAGGTCAGCGGCCAAGTTATATTGTTCCCTGCATTTATAATGTTCCTTGCATCACCCATCGGCGACAGGCGAGTATAGTGCAATCTTGATTGGCTCATAGTTATTTTGGCAGCGCTATGCTGCAAACTTGCGGTTGCCTAGGCAACAGACAAGCCGTCCTCCACAGTAGCTTTGAGGTATGTCGTCCTGTTGGGGGGGTGATGATAAAGTGGCTTTTAGGTCTAAGAAGGCTTTTTCACAAGCGTTGGTTCAGACAATGCTACGATTCTTTCCACCCTTTGTCAAGTTAGTTGGGGGTGGCTTGATGCACAAAGTTGGAAATGAACCACATGTAGTACACCTCGAGTCTGAGGAAGGCACGAACCTGCCTCTGTGTTTCGGGATGTGGATATGCAAGCACCTCCCCCACCTTGTCCATTTGAAGCTTGAGAAAGCTCTTCCCCATGGAATATCCCATATAATGGGTTTCCGACATATCAAGCCTATACTTCTTAGGGCTAGCCGTCAACCCCACCAACCGTAAATTGTCAAGCACCACCCAAAGATGGACGAGATGAGATTCCCAGTCATTACTGAAAATGACCGCACCGTCAAGATAAGCACCCACGTATGCGGAATGGGGACACAGGATCGGGTCCTTCATCCCATCATCCGCTGAAAGGTCAATGGTGTACCATGGAGACCAAAACGGAGCGCTGTCAATTCAAATAGCCTGTTGGGAGTGGCGAACGCAGTCTTCTCACTGGGTCCATAAAAATATTTCGCTATAACAGAAATTTTGTTGTAATGAATATGGGGGAAAAAAGGTATAGTATTATGACCACGGCTGCCAGTGATTCGCCATGTCTAACAACAGCAGCACAAGGACAGCTTCTTAGCTGCTCTGCTGCGTCTGGTAAACAGTAAACTAAGGGCAAATAATTGGTTGTCCTCTGCAGGATCAGGCTTACCACGTTTCATGGTTGTCATATAATGTTTAACATTTAACACCCGGCTTTCATGTGCTCTTCCTCACAGTCTTCTAATCTGTTTTCTCCAGGCTGCGTCTGCCACAGCAGTGATTCCAAGGGGTTCTTTTAATCTGCAGATGGAAGCTAAAGCACAACAATTGTCTGTGTCGCAGCTCCTAACAGCTCATATTGTGAATGAAGTCATGAGACAGTACCTATCTTCTCTATACAGTAATAAAGTACCTGTATATTCCTTGAAAACTTCCTGTCTCTCGTGAAACTCTGTGACCCAGGCTTGACAATGACTGTATACAAAAGCAGTGGTTTTTACACTGCAAAAAATAATTTATTTGAAAATGATGCATTAGATGTAACTTTTTTTATGGGAATACAGGTATGAAGATACAGAATGAAAATGACAAGTCAGATGTAAATTTTCTTTAATAGAAATACAGGTGTGAAAATATAGAATGAACACGAGACATTAGATGGAGCTATGAGGCATGATTCCAAAATGCTTTGGCCATATCACTTTTTTTTTATTCTGGAATCAACTTTTTCCAGTATTGTTAATTTTTTCTTTCAGTGTAAACTGATGTTGTTTCAAATTTTTTTTTTTGTTCATCTCAAAGAAAACTTTGAAAAGCGATATGAAACTCGAACAGTAAAGTACCTGCACACAACACAGCTACCCATGCGGACACTCGGTGGAGCACTGACTCAGAATTCGGCTATGTGTGTGATGTGAAATTTCGCAACAGACTGTCTCTGTCTTTGAAGACATGGGTTTCCGACATACCCAGCCTGCACTTCTTAATTGTATCCCGTGATTTCGGTCTGGGGGACCACTGCGGATGTGACCAGGACTGGATGGGGGTCATGCCACTCCTTTAAAAGGTTAACATGCCAAATCTGTACCAGTTTCCATTGCTCGGAAATCCTCACTTTATAATTCCCTGGGGACATACGCTCTTATATGATTGCCGACCCTTGCCATTCAGCCCGAAATGTATGTAGATCGGATGGGATCAACACCAGCACATGGTTCCACTTCTTAAACTTGCAGAGTTTACTCGTCTTGTCATAATTAAGTTTTTGTGCCTCCTGCTTACGCTGCTGATGTTCCACCGCAATAAAGTACAATCTGGAAATCTGTTCTTGCAGCGAAATGACTCGGTCAACAAATCTCCCCCCATGGGGTATCTCATGAGTCCCCGTCCATTCTTTCCAAAAAATGTCTAACACCTCAAATAGTAGTTCAAAAGGATTCAACCCAGTGGATGCTTGCGGGGACTCTCAGGCAACAAACAGGAGGAAAGACACTATTTTATCTCAGGAGGTTGGGTCGTCATGGACTACCTGCAGAGTCATCTGTTTTAGGGTTTTATTAAATTGTTCAGTTAGGCCAGTCGTATGAGGATGATAAACCATGGAGTGTAACTGCTTAATTGCAAAAATTTTGCATATTTGCCTCATGATGCAAGATATAAAGGGCATGCCTTGATCAGTCAAAATCTCGGGAGGGATACCAATACCTGTAAACATTTCTGAGAGTGCTTTTGCAATAGTCCAGGCATCTGCCTGCAGTGGCATGGCTTCTTTTTGGTATCTTGTGGCATAATAGACTAATACCAGCATATACTGAAAGCCAGTGTTACTCCTGGGAAGCTGTCCAACAATGTCTAATTCCACTCTCTCAAAGGGGACATCTAAAATAGGCATCGGTACAAGGGGTGCCCTGGCGGGTCTGTGAGCAGAAACTATTTGACAGTCGGGACATGATTTTCGGAATTGCTCCACATCCCGGCCCATACTCACCCAATAAAAGCGCTTTGAAATGCGTTTTGTCGTCTTTTCCATGCCAAGGTGACCCCCCAAAATGCATATATATTCTTTTTTAAAGTCTGAATTGCAATCTGATTATTAGGTGGTTACTTACCAAGTAACACTTGCTGTTGGTCAGCCAGTCGTCAAACATCCGCCACAGCCTCTCAGTTGCGAGAAGCAGGTCACAGATAAGTGATTCAGTTATTTAATATAACAAGATAATACAAAGAGTACACAACATATGTTTCGCCCTTACTGAGGTTCGTCAGGTGTATGCACGGGGATTGAACCTCGCACATCAGAGCCTGAAGTGAGGTCTCTGATGCTGTGCCACAATGATTGGTTCGCTTATTTGGCAGGGTAATGATCGCAGTATTACATTCTTTTTTTAAGTTTGAATCACAATCTTCTTATTAAGTGGTTATACTGGTTGGGCACAAAGTTATCTTTTTGTCCAGCCGGCTAATCCATTGATTGTTCCTCATGGGCCTCCCATACAGTTAATAAATCTTCCTCCTTCCTGGCTGGGATACTCATTCTCCTCTCTCTCTATATATATACAGTCATGGCCAAAATTATTGGTACACCTGGAATTTTCCCAGAAAATGCACCATTTCTCCCAGAAAATTGTTGCAATTACAAATGTTATTGTATACACACGTTTATTTCCTTTATGTGCGTTGGTACAACACAAAAAAACAGAGAAAAAAAGCCAAATCTGACATCATTTCACACAGAACTCCAAAAATGGGCCAGACAAAATTATTGGCACCCTTTGAAAATTGTGGGTAAATCGTTTTATTTCAAGCATATGATGCTCGTTTGAACTCACCTGTGGCAAGAAACAGGTGCTGGCAATATAGCAGTCACACCTGAAGCCAGTTAAAATGGAGAAAAGTTGACTCAACCTTTCTGTTATGTGTCTGAGTGTGCCACACTAAGCACGGAGAACAGAAAGAAGAGCAGAGAATTGTCTGAGGACTTGAGAACAAAAATTGTGGAAAAATATCAACAATCTCAAGGCTACAAGTCCATCTCCAGAGATCTTCATGTTCCTTTGTCCACTGTGCGCAACATAATCAAGAACTTCACAACACATGGCATTGTAGCTAATCTCCCTGGACTTGGACGGAAGAGAAAAATTGATAAAAGACTGCAATGAAGGATAGTCCGAATGGTGGATGAACAACCCCAATCAACTACAAAACGTATTCAAGCTGTTCTGCAGACTCAGGGTGCAACAGTGTCAGCTCGAACTATCCGTCGACATCTGAACGAAATGAAACGCTATGGCAGGGGAGCCAGGAGGACCCCACTGCTGACACAGAAACATAAAAAAGCCAGGCTGGAGTTTGCCAAAATGCACTTGAGGAAGCCAAAATCCTTCTGGGCGAACGTCTTGTGGACAGATGAGACCAAGGTAGAGTTTTTTGGTAAAGCTCATCATTCTACTGTTTACAGAAAACGGAATGAGGCCTACGAAGAAAAAAACACAGTACCTACAGTCAAACATGGTGAAGGTTCTAAGATGTTTTGGGGATGTTTTGCTGCCTCTGGCACTGGATGCCTTGACTGTGTGCAAGGCATCATGAAATCTGAAGACTACCAAAAGATATTGGGGTGCAATGTAGGGCCCAGTGTCAGAAAGCTGGGTCTACGTCAGAGGTCATGGGTGTTCCAGCAGGACAATGACCCCAAACATACCTCTAAAAGCACCCAGAAATGGTTGAAGACAAAGCACTGGAGAGTTCTGAAGTGGCCAGCAATGAGTCCGGATCTAAATCCGACTGAACACTTAGAGAGAGATCTCAAAATTGCTGTTGGGAGAAGGTGCCCTTCAAATCTGAGAAACCTTGAGCAGTTTACAAAAGAAGAGTGGTCGGAAATTCCAGTTGAGAGGTGTAACAAGCTTGTTGATGGTTATAGGAAGCGCTTGATTTCAGTTATTTTTTCCAAAGGGTGTGAAACCAGATATTAAGTAGAGGGTGCCAATAATTTTGTCCAGCCCGGTTTTTGAGTTTTGTGTGAAATGATGTCAGATTTGGCTTTTTTTCTCTGTATTTTTGTGTTGTTCCAATGCACATAAAGGAAATAAACGTGTGTATACAATAACATTTGTAATTGCAACAATTTTCTGGGAGAAATGGTGCATTTTCAAGAAAAATTCCAGGGGTGCCGATAATTTCGGCCATGACTGCATATATATTATACATGCACACACTTGGTAATGATTCCTTAGAAATAGTTGGTCAGAAGCTGTTAATAATGTTGTACTTTTTCTTTGTGAGATGTTACTTTTATATATACTATAGAATCCATCCATCCATCCATTATCCAACCTGCTATATCCTAACACAGGGTCAAGGGGGTCTGCTGGAGCCAATCCCAGCCAACACAGGGAGCAAGGCAGGAACAAATCCCCGGGCAGGGCGCCAGCCTACCGCAGATACTATAGAATAATCGAAATTTATAAAAGCACAATAAGTTAGAGCAACAATGAACAGACCAGATAAAAAACATAAAACACAGCGTTGCAGTCTAATGAGCTAAAACTTTGGACACCTGATAACTAATTCTCCCTAAAAATGGAAAAACAGAAATTGAACTGATTGGTGGCAATGCTAGAGACAGTAACAAGATACTGTCAGTGTTTAACTGAGAATGCCTACATTAGTTTTACAAAATCAGGACACAACTTAGATTGTTATTAAAGATAAGTCCTGTCTTTTAACCTTAATATTACTGCAGATTCTACAAGTATTCAGACCTCTTCACTTTCTTCACACTTTACTGTGCTGTAGATTTAATTTTAGATGGATAAATTTGACATTTTTGCTTGTCAATGTATTTAAAATCAAAAATTGAAAGATCTCATTTATAAAAGTACTGTAGTATTTGTATTGGGATCCAAAAATTACACTTGACTCCCAACTGCCCTGACGTTCATGTGTGATTCACCAAAGGAGGAAATGTACTACCATGGGAAAAAGTGGGTCACGACACCAGAAAGGATGAGAAACTCTTGTCTTGTAACAAAGAGGAAGAAAGGGTGGAGAAGGGTCTTTTTTCTTAGGAGACTGTGTTCCTTTAATGTAAATAGTGACACATTTAATGTCTTCTACAACTCTGTGAATGCAAGTGCGATTTTTTATGCTGTGGACCGTGCTGGGCTGGTAACATCTTTATAAGTAAAGCCCACCGAATCAACAAACTAAGGGCAGACCCTGTTATGGAACATACTCTGGACCCCCTGGAGTTTGTAGTAAAGGAGATAAAAGGAAAGAATTAAAACAAAATTGAGTGTCATTATGAACAATGCTGCATATCCTCTCATTGTGTGCTTTTGGCCAACAAATTATTCAGCAGAAATGTGTCATGAAACACTACTGGCGCTCCTTTACATCAACAGTAATACACCTGCATAATAATCAGACGTATCTCTTTCTAAATTTTTTTTCCTTTTTAGTCTATCTATCTACTGTGGACCACCACAGGGTGTACCGTTCCCTAAACCCCGACACAGGCTGAGACACAAGTTCAACACAGCACACGTTTTATTCTCCAGTGGAGAAGCGTTTTCTGTTGCATCCCACTTCACAGAACAGTATAGTACAGTACAAAAACACCAAATAATATGACACACAGTCCTTTCACCTTTCTCTCTCTTCTTCGCCTCCACTCCTCCTTGCAAGCTTTGTCCTCCACCTTCCAACTCTGGCTCCTCCACTGGCGGTGAGGCGGCTCCTTTTATAGTGCACCTGGAAGCACTCCAGGTTTTTCTTGACCTTCTTGCGGCTGTACTTCCCAGTGTGGCGGAAGTGGTTCCTCTAAGGACTCAGCTGCACCTGCAGCACCCCCTGGTGGCGCCCACTGAGCCCAACAAGGCTGCTCCAAACTGTCGTGATCCGTGGTGCTGTAGCTGTAGTTATAATTACGTAATGCTTTTTCTTCTTTTTATCACATAGTCCTTGGTTGTATCTTCTAGCTCTCAGAGTACAATGAAGATGACAGTGACAAAACATTTGATTTTGATACCAAATATTATGCAGTTGGTTTCCTGAGAGAAAGTGGTATATACAATCCTTCTTTCCCAGCAAGATTATAAAGTGAAGGAGAAAAAATGGAAATCTATCATTGCAATAACACTAGCTTATTAATTCTTAGCTGTGTGAGTCATTCACATCAGACTTAACATATTTTTGTTTTAAACTTTTTCTTAAGTATATTTGTTCAGAACTTGATTTGTTGTTGGATAAGTAATCTTTAATATTGTGACTTATCCTTTTTTCTGTGTTTCATTTAGGCACATTAGATGAACTTAACATGTACAGTATACTGTTTGCTATGCATTGCTTTATAAAACACCACTGTAGCTGCCGAAGCATAAGGCGAGATCAAGCACGGGTAAAACGTGTGTGAAAAGAAATCTTTCAGTCCAAAAGTTCGTTTTAAAAATATTTAGTGAAAGTTAAAAGCAAATAATCCACACAAGAATAAAAGAAAAAATAGTTATACACGTAGAATAAAAGGCAAAAAAAAGGAAAAATGTTTCTTTTCTAAACTTAGCTTTTCTTGAGAAACTTTAGTTATTTCTGTACTTAAAAGTTCTTTACTTCTTCTTCTATACTTAAAGGTTCTTAATTTCTTCTTCTGGGCTTTGCGCTTGAATAAGCACGAGTTACTTCACACACTCAAACGGCCCGTAGCCCCGTTAGCACGAGCACGTGCCCAGGCACGGTCACGGTTTAAAACCGTATGCCTCTACACCTTACACATGGCAAGGCTGTCACTAATAAAGAATAATGTTTACTCAAAGCTGTTAGAAATGGCAAGAATATACCAATACAATTCTACTTATGGGGGTTATAGGAACCTCCCATAGATTATGCATTGTCATCTAGTAAAATATTTATGAATCTTATATAACTAGGAAAATGGCTCTTAAAACCATTTATTATGTAGTAGCTGGGTTGTTCACCTGTAAATACCTGTATGTATCTTTTGTATATATTTCAGTGTAAAATGAGATACTGTATGTGAGGTAAAATCCTTCAAGGAAGCTCACTCATGTTGTTTTATGAGGATGTGCCAAGTTGTTTAAGCTCTCTGTGGCTGTGCTGTACAAGGAGACAGTTCCCAGACACGGGGTCTTACGTATAATGCCACACAAAGAATTGACAATAAAACATGGCATACTGACAAAACTGAAAACGTGCGTATTGTGGCGAACAGCCGAGTCCAATGCCCGGCAGGGACGCCCCTGCTACTTATGTTCCAGGGGAGCAGCCATGGACAGCTCAGTACCTCCCCCGGGTCGCTTGGTGGCAGCCTCCCTGGCCAACAGTGATTCCCCTACCTCCTGCAGGGCTCCATGGGAGATGGAGTCCTCCACAGCCTGGTTGGGGCCCGGGGTGGCTGCAAGGGGGGGCTGTCTGGTTTCAACAGCCTGGCTGGACAACTCTTCGGCCCCACCCAGAAGTGCAATTAGGACCAGGTGGTCAAGCACCTGGAACGCTTACGGGTGGGCTATAAAAAGGGCCAGCCACCACCACTCGAGGAGCCAGGGTTGGGTGGAGGAGGACTAAGATTGAGGAGGAGTGGTGGGAGAGGAGAAAGGTTTATTGCTGTGTTGGACTTGTGCTCTGTGGGACTCTGTATTGCCTGTTGGTCATGGGGAAGACATGCGCCCATGGGTGAAGAAAAATAAAACATGCCTTTAATTTACATGTGCCTCTGTGTCCATCTGTGCCGGGTCGGGCACCTATATAGCGCCTTTGTTACAGTATACACAAAAAAATTAAAATGCCTAAAACTGTGTGTAGCTGCGTTTTCCCAAAGTTTCCAAAATTCAGCAGCTCCAACTTAAAAAATGGGATTCAACAAAAGCCTGACGCGCAGAAATGATTCCACAGACAAAATATCTTCGTTTTTAAAAGTTTAGTTAAGTTTGAAAGTAAAACAGTTCACACAAAAAGAAAATTAAAATAGCAAAAAAGGAAAAATTATAATAAGAAAAAATTTAGTTCTAAGCTTAATCTTGTTACATCTTAAATCGTTACTAGTCACTTATAATTTCTGAACCATTTCAAAGCAGTCAGAAAACTGTATGCTTATCCCATCTCTGAGTAGAAAATGGGTCTTTCGAGTCCCTGTTTACTGGGACCTGTTCTAAACACAACTAAAGCTTATTAACTCACAGTTTCTCAGTTATAGTAAGAAGATTCTCTCTCTTGCTAACTTATAGGGGGAAGAGACTATACCATTGTCTATGACTATAGAAGATATTATATTCTATTCAAATAAAGCAAACATTAATATGAGTTTAACTCAAAACTTTAACTTTCTAAGATTGGCTCTTACATTTCCGGCCCCTAATTGGCTATGCAGGAGCGGAGTCAATTACTATACTTTACTTCAATATGAGCCAGTTAGCTTTATTTTAACTATTGTTTTCAAATTACTAGCAATAACACTGCAAACAAACATTTAAAAAATTTCTCATTTTAAACATTGGTTGTTTCTTGAAGCAGGCACAGTTTATTCACAGGTCTGTCCAGTGTGCTGGTTTTGGTCTGCACACAAACTCTTCTGACTGCACCTTTGGCATCTGGCATTGTCTTGATGACTCGACCCATTACCCAGGAATTGCGAGGTGTAGCTTTATCTACAATTAAAACAACGTCCCCTGGTTCAAAATTTCTTCTTGGTGCAAGCCATTTTTGACGTTCTTGAAGTATTGGTAAATACTCTTTAGTCCATCTTTTCCAAAACAAATCGGCCATGTATTGAATTTGTTTCCAGCGTCTTCTTGGGTATGGTTCATTCTCTGAAACGAGTTCGGGTGGTAATTTAGGTTTTGTCTTCAGTAACAACAAGTGATTGGGTGTGAGTGGTTCTAAATCATTTGGGTCATCAGATGTCTTTGTAAGGGGTCTATTATTGAGTATTGATTCCACTCTACACATCATTGTAGGAAGGTTTTCATCATCGAGTGTTTGTTGGTTTAGTGTTGAATTTAAGATCTTTCTTATGCTCCTTATTTGTCTTTCCCACACTCCACCTTGATGAGAAGCTGATGGTGGATTGAAAAGCCATTTGATTTGTTCTTGCATCATAGCGTCGCTGATTTTTTTGTGTTCCAATTTTTTAATAGCTTCTCGTAGCTCTCTTTCTGCCCCAACAAAATTTGTTCCATTGTCTGAGCGCATGATTTTAACTTGTCCTCTTCTATCGGTAAATCGGAGTATGGCTTGGATACAAGAATCAGTGTCTAAGCTATGTGCAATGTCTATGTGTGCAGCTCTGGTTGTTAAACATGTGAAAATTACTTCATACCTCTTAACTAGGCTTCTTCCTCTTTTGACTAGAAAGAGACCAAAATAATCGACTCCAACATTTGTAAACAGTGGTTGGTTTGGTGCTAGGCGATCTTCTGGCAAGTCTGCCATTTTTTGCTCACCTACTTTGGCATTGTATCTTCTGGACGTTGTGCACTTTGAAATTATTTTTCTGATAGCTGAATTCGCTTGAGGTATCCAGTATTTTTGGCGTAGCTGTGCGAGCACATAGTTGCGCCCACAATGTCCAATTCGTTTATGAATGTGTTGCAATATTAGAGAAGCAACATGTGAATGCTTGTGTAGAATTGCAGGATGTTTAGCTTCTTCGGGCATTGCAGCTTTGCAGAGTCTTCCTCCAACTCTCAGTATTCCATCTTGTATGATTGGGTCAAGTTTATAGATTTGACTGTTCTTTTTTACACAAGTCTTTTTCTTTAAAGCCTTTAATTCTTCTGGAAATTCTTGCTGTTGGCTGAGGCGGATAAGCTCTGATTCGGCTTTAATTAAATCGTCTAAGGAAATTGGATTTGTTTTTAAAGTCAATTTATACTTTTTCATGTGCTTTGCAATGAGTGATTTTTGTTCTTCTGGATCACTTTTAGTCTGACTGACTTCTAATTGAAATGTTTTTCTTTCATTTCTTAAGTTCAGCATTAAGTCTTTAAACTTGAGGAACCAAGCCACTGCTTTCTTCAAGCGATGCCAATCTGAAAAATAGGTGATTAGTTTGTTGATGGGCTCGGTTGCTTCCTCTATTTTTGTCACATTAACTGCACAAGTTTTAACTTCTGGATCATCTTCAATGAGTGAATCATTCAGTTGATCTGGACCTTGTGACCATGTGGTGCTTTTGAGAAAGTTTTCTATGCTTAGCCCTCTGGATGCTTGATCAGCCGGGTTAAGGACAGATGTGACATACCTCCACTGTGAAGGCTGTGAATGATCTCTGAGATTCTGTTGGCAACAAAGGTCTTGAACTGAGTGCTTTCATTTGAAATGTATTTTAGCACCGTGGTGCTGTCAGTCCAAAATGTAGATTCTTCTAAGGGCATTTGAAGCTCACCTTTAAGCATTTTGTCCATTTTAACTGCCACAACGGCTGCAGTCAGCTCCAATTTTGGAATCGTGACCTGCTTCAATGGTGCAACTCTTGACTTGCCCATCAGGAATGAACAATGCTATTTGCCCTCTTCATTGGTTAAGACAAGGTAAGTGACAGTGCCATATCCATCTTCACTAGCATCTGCAAAATGGTGCATTTGTGCTGTCTTTATGGTTCCAAACCCGGTAGGTTTGAAGCATCTGTTCACTTTATAGTCTGTAAGTAACAGCAAATCATCCATCCATTTTTTCCATTTCTGAATGTGTTTGACTTCTACTTCTTCATCCCACCCAAATTTCTCTTTGCATAAGTCTCTTAGAATAAGTTTTGCTGGCAGTAGGGCGGGTGCTAGAAAACCAAGTGGATCATAAACTGAGCTAACAACAGACAGAATGCCATGCCTTGTAGCGGGCTTGTTTTGTAACTTAATCTGAAATTTGAAACTGTCCGTTTCTGTGCACCACTGGACACCCAGGGCACGTTCTGTGGGAAGGAGACTGTGGCTCAAGTCTAAGTCCTTTTGTTCATGAGCTCTGTCTTCTTCTGGTATAGACAATAAAACTTCTCTGTTGTTACTCGCCCACTTAGTCAAGTGGAAACCCCCTTTGAAGCATAGAGCTTGGAGGTCCTTTGCCAGCTTTATTGCTTGTTCTTCTGTTGTCACTGACCTTAAACAGTCATCCACGTAGAAGTTATTGAGAACTGTGTTAACAGCTTCCTCAGGAAATGTATCTCTGGAGTCTTCGGCTGTTCTACGCAAAGCATAAGAAGCACAACCGGGTGAAGAAGTAGCACCAAAAAGATGTACTGTCATTTTGTATTCTTCAAGGTCTTTACTTAAATTACCTTCAGGCCACCATAAAAAACGTAAAAGATCAGTGTCTCTATCTGGTACTTTAACTTGGTAAAACATTGACTTAATGTCTGCCATTAGTGCTACTGGCTCCTTTCTGAATCTTGTAAGGACGCCAATGAGTGTGTTAGTTAGGTCGGGGCCTTTTAATAATTGCTCATTAAGTGAGATTCCCTGGTAGGTGGCTGTGCAGTCAAAGACCACTCGAATTTTATTTTTCTTTGGGTGATACACACCGTGATGTGGAATGTACCACACTCTGCCTTCATTGCAATTTAGGTTTTCTTTGGGTACCTTGACAGCATAACCCTTGTCTATAATGTCTTTCATGAAGGCTTTATAGTCTCCGTGGAAACCTGAATTTTTGCTCAGTTTTCTTTTGAGTCCTATAGTAACACTGTTTAGCAATACAGCGATTTGTTTGGCATTTCAGTGTTTCATCCTTCAAAGGCAAATTTAAACAATAATGGCCACCTACCAGACTTGCAGATTCTGAGGTTTATGCGCATGAACTTGATGTCCTC
This sequence comes from Erpetoichthys calabaricus, assembly GCF_900747795.2. NCBI lineage: Eukaryota > Metazoa > Chordata > Cladistia > Polypteriformes > Polypteridae > Erpetoichthys > Erpetoichthys calabaricus. The sequence continues at coordinate 133,894,881 of NC_041406.2, forward strand.
CTGTGACATCTCCTCCTTTTCTTCACAGCTGCGTTCTGGAAAATCTGTGTTATACTGTTGCAGCAACATATCCTCAATCTGTTATTGACACACGATTGGTTGAATGTTTGGGCATCTTACCACTTTGTTTTGTGAGGTCATCTATCTCTTTGTATGGTCCGCCGACCCACCCATCCAAGTGCAATCTTCGTAGCATAGGGTCCACCTCCTTGACTAGGTATGAATCGTGACTGCTCGAGGATTTCTGGATAGATAATTCCTATTAAAAGATCAACTTCAGAGTCAATATGAGTTAGACGTACCTCTTTAAGATATGTCCACTTATCGATATCTTCTTGTAGTGGAATATTTTCTCTGTCCAATGGAATGGAGACCTGTGTAAAGACCTTTGGCAAATCAATATATTCATCATCATTGAGACCACAGACTTGTAAATCTGATAAGACAGAACTTTGTTAGCACTTTTGAATCATCATCATAGTTATTCATAGTTTTGAGAAATACTTGTGTTCTTCTCCCTTGAAGGTTTAATTGATTCTGGAGCCTTTCAGTGCAAATTGTTACTGTACTGCCTTGGTCTATAAAGGCATATGTTTCTACATACCTTTCGCCTTTCTTAGATTTTACCTTAACAGGAACTACTTGTAGTGCACACTCTTCTCCAGCCCCAGGGAAGGCACAAGTTCCAGTCTCTGTTTCCTTTTCAGTAGGTGTTACCACATTGGCTGTAGATTTAGATGTTGCTCCACTGTCTTTTTTGATGTGCAGGATGTCTGGGTGCTGAAAAGAAAATGTCTGACATTTCATTCTTTCTTTACAGTTCTTACCAAGGTGCCCCTGTTTGAGACAGCGAAAACATAAACCTTTAGATTTCAAAAAGTCAATTCTTTCTTTATGTGGCAGTTCTTTGATTTTACTACATTCAGCAAGGATATGTTGGCCATTGCAGAATACACAAGGCTTTTTAAATGCACATATATCATTAGCAGACTTTTTGACAGAGATTTCTTGAGTTCCCTTTTCGGCAGTATCAGTTATACTTGTAGTGTAAGTACTTCCTGATTTCTGACCATACTTATGAGGATACGACCTAACATTGTCAGTCTTTTCCTTTTTCTCTTTGCTGCCGTAAATATGATGCATAAATATCTTAGCCTGTTTATGTAAAAAGACAGTTAAGTCGCGAATTTCTATCTCTCTTTTTTCTTCTTCTTCAATTTCATAAGCTATATCCCCCCACTTATTTTGTAGAGAATATGGGAGCTTTGAAAGTATAGTACGAATATTTTCATTGCTATTAAATGCTGCTCGATTTTTAGCTTTAGTCATGGAGTCCATACAGTTATCGAGAAAGGTTGCATAGTCTCTCAAGGCCTCCCAATGCTTTACTTATGTATGCGTCTACTACAAACGCTTGGTTGCCATAGTAACTTTCAAGTTGTTCTCTAGCCTTTTTATAACCTTCATCTGGTGGCAATAGTGTACAACCATTAATCATTTCTTGAGCTGATCCTCTTGTATATTGAATCAAATAATCTAATTTATCTTGTGGGTCTGTTAGTACATTACCTATAGCGTGATTGAAGGCTCTGATAAATTTCGCGTAAGTCATTGGGTCACCTGAAAATAAAGGAACCTGTCTGTGTGGTACTTCAACACGCTGAACTGGAGGTGGTGGAGTAGTAGCTGTGTTTTGTTGAGTTAGCGATTTAGCCATTTCAATGACTGCTTTCTGATATTCAGCTTGATTCTGTTGTTCCATCCTTTCCGACTTGAGTTCATCCAACCTTCGTAGGATTCTATCGAGTGTCGATTGTTCAACCAAAATTGCCGTAGAAGGTGATGATGCTGCTGCAGCGCTTTTCTGGGCTAAAGAGTCACATTTAATATCCAAAGCGCGCTTTAACTGTGGAGAAGCCTTTCGCCCCTTTGACTTTGAGCGATCCCGTTCTTGCAATTGCATCCCTTCGAATTGGTTAACTAGCCTGCTCGTCGGATTTATGTGATAACAGTCCTATTTGCATCTTTCAGCCATAGCTTTGTAACATTAATAAATTCGTTCCAATTCTTAGAGCTTTCAGCGAATGTCGTTTTCTGTTTCTTAATCGCGCCTTCTTTACTCAGCATTGATATTAGCCTTTGATGTAACTCTTCTATTTCATTGTGCGTATCGCAAATATTTTCAAGTCTTTCAGCTACTTCTGAATGATTTTCTGGAGTATCTTTAAGACTTTCTATTTCAGCTATAAGCACAGAAAGTTTATTTTTCCTCTGACTTATGTGACCTTTAAGATCTCCGATTACATTTTCTGGCTTCGAGTCTGTACTCAATTCACTACTAATTTCACTGGAATTATGCTTAGACATTGCCATGACAACAGCTCAAATGAATGACAGCTGGTTCTTTTCTCAGCAACAAACGTCACAATCGGTACGTTCCAACAAAGCAGTTACTTCCTTATAGAGAGGCTTCAAAACTCAGGCAAAAGCAAAAGCGATCATCCACAAAGTCTTTTACAATATCACAGTCTCTTCTCAAGTTCAGGTGCGGCGACCTTGCTTTCATTACAATAGCACAGAGATAGAAGGTAAAAAGCACAGAACCTCGAGATGACTCAGTTCTTTTTCTTTCGTTGACAAGTTCAGGAGAAGAAGCGTCCTCTGTCCTCAGATGGTAGATTCCAGTTCAAGTTTGAGGCTTTCAAGATGGCAAGTTTTCTGACGAAAATGTAGCTGCGTTTTCCCAAAGTTTCCAAAATTCAGCAGCTCCAACTTAAAAAATGGGTTTCAACAAAAGCCTGACGCGCAGAAATGATTCCACAGACAAAATATCTTCATTTTTAAAAGTTTAGTTAAGTTTGAAAGTAAAACAGTTCACACAAAAAAGAAAATTAAAAATAGCAAAAAAGGAAAAATTATAATAAGAAAAAATTTAGTTCTAAGCTTAATCTTGTTACATCTTAAATCGTTACTAGTCACTTATAATTTCTGAACCATTTCAAAACGTTTCTGAACCATTTCAAAGCGGTCAGAAAACTGTATGCTCATCCCATCTCTGAGTAGAAAATGGGTCTTTCAAGTCCCTGTTTACTGGGACCTGTTCTAAACACAACTAGAGCTTATTAACTCACAGTTTCTCAGTTATAGTAAGAAGATTCTATATCTTGCTAACTTATAGGGAGAAGAGACTATACCATTGTCTATGACTATAGAAGATATTATATTCTATTCAAATAAAGCAAACATTAATATGAGTTTAACTCAAAACTTTAACTTTCTAAGATTGGCTCTTACATTGTGCATAATCAAAGTTCCACATACTTTTCCTTTATGAATCCCAATCAATGTGAATTTTAACATATATGCATGTGCCTACAACCCCACTCCCTGAATTTTGCATATTCGAATATGCAAATCAATATAAATAGCCCCTTCCATTCAGTTTTTCGTTAAAAGACAATGGCAAAAGCAAGTGGAAGAAAAAAGAATTTCAATGAATACGAAATGGAAGCAAGGAAAAAACGTACTATTTGTTGGCTTAAGCAGTGGTATAAACAACAAAAGGAAACTGAAGGAGTGATACTGTGTGGCAGAGACACTCAAAAGTTCAACCTGAGAAAATTGCGCAGTGACCAAAATGAAAAAGAAGTAGCCAGATATCAAAGTGGATGTCAAAAGGCAAGCTGCAGAGCACCGTCTGTTTATTCTGTTTCACACAATATACAAAAGCTGACCCCCATGCTGAGGATGTGACTCCAGGCGGTGATGGTTCTGCTGTGCCTAGCACATCTTCGGGCACTGGCTGCACACACACCTCTGCCTTGGAAACCGCTGGGCGGCCATTTGGCTGTGTGCTGACTGATGCTGTTCCGGAGTCACAAAATGCAATAGTGGATGCTGTAAGAGACGTGGCCAATGAACTAAGGAATATAAGGGTTGTATTACTTAATATTGACCACAAATTAAATGAATTGGTTAATAAATAAATGCTGCATCTGATTGCCTGTTTTTACATTCTGGTAGTTAACATTCAAATGAAGTTGTAACGCTATCCGATTTGGCTGATCATGTGGTGGGTCATGGTCAGGTTCATCATACCACATCTCTTCAGGTTAGGGCAAGCCACAATTGTGTGCCACATTATGCGGCATGCTTGCATAATGCGACACACTTTCTGAGGACTATAGAGCAGCACATTAACACTAGAATCCTTGAAGCCTACTAAAAAAGTCATAATGCCGGGCAACCTTAAATTCCTTTGGACTTCGTCATCAGCATCTTTGTTCTGCAAATGATGTATGTGAAATAGTGCTGGTAGAAAGCAGCCTGCTTTCCCATCCCCCACCGATGCAGCTGAAGTTCTCCCAGCTCAAGTCTGTTTATGTGGGTGTGAGGTGTCTGAATTGTATAGGGTAAATAATATATTGTTATTTGGAATACATACATTTCATGTGTGTTTTGTATCTACAACGATGATGAATGTAGGATGACAGGAAATGTGAGGCAAGAAATGTTGAACATATAACTAAAACAGAAATTTTTTTCATATTATAATAATGACAAAATGCTGACGTGAAGTGTATAATTTGTAAAGACTGAAATCCAAATATGAAATTGACACTTTCACAAAAGGTATAACAAAACAAGTGTGCCTTTATTCAAGAATAAGAAATTATTCAATTTACATTTTGTGTCAATATGTAAAAACTGAAGCCCATGTATCAATTGCATGGCTGGTGTAGAGGTAAGAATGGCTGCCTCTAAATCAAGAGATTTCGCGTTCGACCCCGGATCTTGCCCGCATTTACCATTATGGGTAATGAGCTTCTGTTATTTTTACTATTATATAATAAAAACATGCATTTGCTTTGAGTCTGTAACAGCCGGTGTAAAGTTTTGCTACTTGTAAAAGATATCACTGAAGGGATATAAGCAGACATACAAATGCTGGTGAATCATGTCTTCTTGGTATCTTGCTGTTACTTGATTTTTTTTTTATTCAGGTTTATTCTTGAATAAAAGCACACTTGTTTTGCAATACCTTTGCGAAAGTGTTTATTTTATATTCCAGTAACCACTTAAATGATATCAAATCTGTCTCTGCCTCTCTCATGCACACGCACATGCATGTCCATGCATGAAAACGCAACTATTTGAAAACACTATGTCATTTGAACATTGGACAAGATTGAAAAAAAAATCAGTATCTATGTTACGGTGCTTGGTACTGGGAATGCAGACAGACTTGTTCTTTTTGGCAGCATGGCACTGCCAGATATAAATACTAGCATGGAGAATTGCACACGTACAGAATTGACTTTGGCTGCAAGTGGAAGTTCCCGTCCCACTTTATTGTGCCAAGCAGAATTGTGTTGTAGTGCAGCAGTCTATTAGCCAGCAAAAGCAACATGAAGACGTTGTCTGTTGTTACGGTTCTGCCTTCATCCAGAAACGGCTTTATGACCAAAGTCTCGGAAAGTCCTTCTCCCGTGGGACAACTGGGATCTTTTCCTAAATAAGGAGTAGCATTGCCACATGCACATGCAAATCTGTCGTTTTTCACAAGTTTTGCACTGGTGTCTTTGTTGTCAAAGCACAAATGTCGCATGATAGTCTGATAGCGGTCACCATATCTTTGATTGTCGGTACAACAAAGAGTTCAGACAAGGCATCAACCAAAGCAACGACTGTGGTCATCGCTGCTCTTGTGAAAAGAATGGAGATAAACGCCATCAACTCAGAGAGGGAGAGGCAAGTTCTTTGTACCAAGTGAATGTGACTGATAGAATAAAACTGAATAAAAAAAAAAACAGTAACTTTTACAAATAGCAAAAATTTACAATGGGTGTTACAGACTTAAATCAAATGAATGTTTTTATTATGTAATTGTAATAATAATAACAGCTCACAACTCAAAATGGAAAATGCGGGGAAGACCTAGGATCGAACCTACAACCTCTTAATTTAGAAGCAGCCGTTCTTACCTCTAACCCACCCATTCAAATAATTAATGGGTTTCAGTTTTTACATATTGACAGCAACATGTACTGTAAATTGAATAATTTCTGTTTCTTTGGTTATATTCTTGAATAAAAGGTGCTCTGGATTACAAGTGGATAATACCATCCCATATACAGTAGCTGGCATGGCGTGACTCAGTGATGATTGTGAAATACACGATTGGTCAGCAAGTTCACGTTGAAAAGCTCCTGTCGCTAAATAGCGAAGGGTGGACAGAACTTACAAAGTAGCAGGTAGAGCACAATTCCTCAAAGTGTGCCTTTGTAAAGGCGGTGCCAGTTCAGCACGCAGCTCTAAGAGGATAGCTCTTGGAAATCGAAATCGACTTAATAGCCAGTCTTTAATATCTATAAACATGTGCTCTCTTCTAATTCTTCCTTTTGTGATGTCTTCAAACAATGCTAAAGCAGCTATGTTAGTTGACATAGTCTGGCCATTCCATGCACCATTATATAATTAAAGAATGATTACCATCAAGTGAATTAAATTTGTAAATGATATGCAATTAATTTCAGTGTATTTGATAAATTCTGCGTCATTGATGCTAATCTAAAAAAGAAAGGGACACCACACAGAAAAAGTAGCATTGCTTTGACACTGGGTGCTGCCCGTTTGCAAAACTGGGCATAAACGTGCGTATACTTGGTGTGAGGCTGCAGTGAAAATGTGTGTAGCTTTACACCAAGTTTAGTTTTTATACATCTCGAAATGAGCGTGGAAAATGGTGTGTGCAACATTTTTGTGCATAGGCACCATTTATACATGAGGCCCATGGTGCAAAGTGGGCATAATAGTAACAATAATTGTAATGTAACACTGTGAGGTGCCTGCCGGAACTGACCCAATGGATCCATGTTCATTTTATGCTCTTTTAGCCGCTTGCTATCCATAAAAGGACTGCTAGCTTTAAGCCACACAATGATAGAAAAAGGCGCCCCTGCCATTGGTGATGTATTGCTGACTCATACTTTTGGTAACTCATCCCAGGATGATGTCATTTTTCCAGCACCATTGCATAGCCCTCTATTTAAAGTTACTTTCCCAAGAGGCCACTTCCATCTCCTTGCATTGGTGCACAAACTTGTCAATATGTCGGGGTGGTCTTCCTCTAGCTTCGGTCATGTAGCTAGTGATGAGAGCACATAAGCAGGGATCAGGAGTACTATAATGTCAGATGGTGCAGAAGGGATGTTGCATACTGCACTGGCAGGTGGCACAACAGGGATGTTAAGTGCTTTACTGTCATTAAATGCAGCAGGGTGACGCTGCACCACTGGTCTGTGAATGCAATTCCCCCTTGTGATCGTAAGGAGCCAGCTAGTCGCAGAGCTCCACCACTGACTGGAATCCTACCTTTACGCAGTACATTACCTTGGACAACCTGGCATGGATAGTACATGGACTGTGCCAGCTCTTGGCCAAATTAGGGCAAAGTCCCCTTTTACAGCAGGGGTTGGACAACCATTCCAGGTCACCAGGGAGTAATGGGTTCCCTTGGCAATGACTGTCATACACCCTTTTGTGTCAATTGCTTGCATCTTTCTGAGGTAGCATGTGGGTGATCCCTAGAGTTCTGAGGCCGAGGAGTGGTATTGTTATTGGGCTCAGAGGGCTTTACAAAGGCCAAGGTTACAGGAGTTTGCAGCTGATACCCCAGCATCAACAATGGCAGGTGTGAACCCAGTGGACTACTGAACAGCAGAATGATAAGACCACAGCACGGCAGGAAGATGTTGGTCCCAGTTTCTCTCATGCTCTGTTGTTAAAGGTTAAAGGTGATTAAGGTGATTTAATCTTTCCACATGTCCATCGTTCTGATGGTGCAGCGGAGTGGCTAGAGTCTTGTGGATATAAAGGAGGAGCTGACATATCTTCTTCATTATTTTGGACTCAAAGTTTCGATCATGGTCACTGTGTAGATCATCGGGTCCACCAAAATGGCAGAACATCTCCTCAGTGAGTCTTTTAGCGCAGGTGGTTGCACTCTGATCTGGGATTGCGTACGCCTCAGGTCACTTTATAAAACAGTCCATAGCCACAAGGGCATAATGATTCCTGGCATTTTGATTGGAAAGAGGCAGGTGATGTCCTTAGCCCACTCGCTCCATTAGGCCTCAAGCCTATGGAGGCTGTAGACATACATGCGATTGGGAGGTGGGACCTATGCGTGTGGTGCAGTCATCACACCAGTGAAGAAACAACTCAACATCCTGCTTGCAACCTGCCCAATGGGGAACATCAAAGTATCCCAATCCTGGTGGTCTGTGTACTCCCTGAAGGACTTGGTAGGCACTGGGGCACTAGCAATTTTAGAATTTGGTGTCCTGGAAACAGACTTTCCCATCTGTGATAAAGATGTCTCAGAGTTCCATACTGTCTCCTTGTGAGCAGTTTTTTTTCATTGTGGTCCTGTAGGTATTACTTCAGCCCATGGCAGACGCTGCCCCCCTGCCATCCATCCCCAAACTGCAGCCAATTCTTTGGCCTTGTCCTGTGTCCTCTGGAATTCAGTTGTGCTGAGCAGTGAAGTCAGCACTTTAAGGTTCTTTTGTATTGCATGGCATTCAGCGAGGGTATCCTGTTGTTGATTAGCCCTGGTACAGTGGCTACAGTTTTCCAGGAAACAAGGTCTTCATGAGAGGGTATCAGCAGTGGAATGATGGCTTCCAGCTCTGTGCTTGATGCCAAAGTCACACTCTTGTAGTACTTCTATCCACCTTGCCACCTGACCCTCCACCTCTTTGAAATTCAGAAGCCAGGTGAGTGAGGCGTGGTCCATCAGTAAAGTGAACTGGCATCCATAAAGGAATGAACAGAAGTACGGGGGACTGGAGATCACTGCCGAGAGTTCCTGTCATGTTACATAGACAACATCTTTGCATCTTACAAACAATTACATTCCAAATTTAACTTACCAGCAACACCTTTATTTCAATACCGCCAAAGTAGAAACTTTGCTAAACAAGTGCAATATAAATAAAATTTATTATTATTATTATTAAACAAAACCTGCCAAATTTTCCTCACCTCCCACCTATTTTTTTTTTTTGCATTTTATTGATTTTATTAAAATCAAATAACATTCCATACAAGCAAGTCAAGTTTAACAGTAACAAATCAACCAGCACCCATAAACTGAAATTTCTGAATTGGTATACAGTAGTTTGATCCATGCACAAATGTTCGGGCCAAACCCAAATTTCTCCAATGTATTGAAAAGGGAGTTTCAGTCAACCATATCAAATGCTTTTTCTGCATCCAATGATAATAATATCTCCAGGGTGTTAGATTTTGTGGGTGAATATACAGTATTACATTAAACAGGTGTTGAAGACTGGAAGCTAAGTGTCTGCCTTTAATAAATCCAGTTTGGTCTTGTTGTAACGACCCCTTACCTGGCCGGCAGCCACACTACCAGGTCCCGTGGCCTGGATAAATTACTGAGGTAAACCTAAATCTACAAAGCCGTACCTCTGACAAATAATATTTTCCCCCAATCAATGGTTAAACACAAGCAAACAATATCCGAATGTAAATCAAGTGCAGTAATATATTAGATGAAATAAAATGAAAAAATACAATAATACAAAACCCCGGTGTAATATATACATCCCTCCACCAGTCCACCAAAGTGAAAGGCAATATATATTTACAATAATAAATCTTCCCTTGTCCCTGCACACGAATAACAAACACACAATACAAATAATGACAACGAATGATTACTGAAATGATAATGAACGTGACAATAAGTCCGGGTAAATAACTGTCCAAATTACTGATAGCTGTCCCAAAATGTTTGTGTTTGATTCTCCCAAATGAAATAACGGAACAATCTCATCATGATTCCTTGGCGATGGTGGAAAATAATGTCCAACCCTGGGGTTTCTGGTGATGAATGCGTTGCAGTAATCCAGCCGAGTGAGAAGCAAACTGGAAAAATGTTGCGATGTGAATGAAGGCAGAAATTGATGATCAGTTGCGGTTAGGTGAATCTCTTTCTCTCTTTTCTTTGTCTTTCCCTCCTTTCCGTTTAAATAATAATGAGCCGCATGTAATGGAAAAAACCTCTGGTTCTGATGTTTTCAGGGGGTCGCTGCCTCCCCGCAGCAGCCTTCCTCGTTTCTTCTTACGGGGACGACATTTAAACAAACACAAACTAGTTTAAACAGAGTGATGTGACGAGACACGACAGATTGCAAACACAATAAACAACAATACTTACGTGGCCCCCACTACACCCCCTCCCCAAGCTTGGACAAGTGAGGTCAGAAGTACGGCTTGATATTGGCCATGTGCATGATGTTTGTCCTGGTGTCAGTGCCGCTGCCCCTTTGGATTAGAAAATTAATGGGACCTGTTTGTTTAATGATTATTGCTGGACCTAACCACTTTTGCTGGCATCCGAGAGATGGTGGGCTCTAGTCCAGACCAAGTCACCTGGCTTGAAGTGCGCTTCCTTCCTCCAGGCATTATACAAACCTGGCATGTCTGGACGTTGATCCCACCAACCTCTGTTGTATTCTCCGCCTAAATTCTTCCACTTTTAAAATATTATTGTTGAGAATGATTTGTGAAACTAGGGGGCTCCGGGTAACAGTCGGTTGAGCGGGCCCCTCAGCTGTCTGCCCAGCGGAACCAAAGCAGGCGTTTCACACTGTGGCTTCGTGCACCGTGGTGTTCAGGGCAAATCAGAGCTGATGGCGTTCACCCACATAGGAGGCGATCATACATTTCAGGATCCCGGTTCACTTGTTCAGTCATGTTAGCCTGGGGATGGTACGGTGTAGTAAAATTTTTCTTCACTCCCACGTCTTGTAGAAGTCATCAAGGACTGAACTTGTGAACTGGGGACCCCTGTCAGAAATGATGTTCTTCTGGACCCCCCCCAGCCGGTGAACATCTCATTCTTCAGGGTAGTGCTAACCTTGCTGGACTGGGTGTCTGTCAGTGCAAATAGCTCCACCCACTTAGAGAAATAATCCACTACCACCATCTGGATGGTCTTCCGTGAGCTGGTCATTGGAAATGGCCCCATCAGATCGACACTCAAAGTCTCCCATGGTCCATCTGCGATTGTTGATTGTAACATCCCTGATGGCTTACCAGGTGAGTTCTTCAGCTGTTGGCAGGTGTGGCAGTTCTTCACGTGGTGGCATACATCTTTCCGGACAGATGGCCACCACGTCACCCACAGAATCTTCAGGAGGATTTTCATCTGACCAAGGTGACCACCTAAAGGGCTGTCATGATAATAGTTTAAAAACTCGGGATGAGCACCTCTGGGACCACAAGTTGTTGCTGCAGGCCTCCAAGGGACGATGGAGTAGATCTGTAAAGAACTCCTTGGAGGTCCACAAAGTGTACCCGGTCGGTGCGCTGGTTATCCAGCCCCTTACGAATATTTTGGCAGAAAGGGCTGGGAGCTTGTGCTTGGGCCAGGTCGTAGAGATTACAGTGTAGAGATGGAATTACCTTTTTCGCTTCCGCCAAGCACACCATCCCCGAGGGCTCTGATGCCCTAGACAGAGCATCAGGCACGATGTTGCCACAGCTCTTCTGGTATGTCACCTTGAAGGTGAAATTCTGGAGGTGCAGCACCCACTTGGTCAGATGGGAAAATGTCTTCGGGTGATTGAACGCTTAGGTCAGAGCATGATGGTCCGTGGGAGACTTTGGGTGTCGATCTGATGGGGCCAATAAACAACAGCACTTATGTGGCCCCGCTACATTGTGATATTACTGAAGGAAGCACTTTCTCAATCCTTCTAGCTAGGACTTTTTTATCTTGACATCATTATTCAGGAGTAAAATTGGTCTGTATGATGCACATTGTAATAAGTACTTATTTTGCTTAGGAAAGATGGTAATTAATGTTTGGCGAAAATTTTAAGGTAGAATTTTATTGTCCCTAGCTTCTATACATGTTGCTAATAAAAGGGGAGCTAGCTTAATTGAGAATTTTTTATAAAATTCGGCAGGGTAGCCACCAGGGCCTGCAGCTTTCCCACTCTGAAGTGAGTTTATAGCATCTATTAATTCTGATAGTGATAGAGGCTTATCCATTTCCTCTGCACTGAGAGCATCTATTTGTGGTATCTGTAATACACCAGAAATGCATTAGATTGTGTCTTGTCTTCTTTAAGCTCAGTAGAATATAAGGACTTACAGTAGTTTCTAAATGTGTGCATTATATTTTTATGGTCAATAATTTTGTCTCAGTCTGTGTTGGTGATTGCTGGTATTGCATTCTGAACTTCATGCTTGTGGAATCTGTTGAGCTAAGATCTTATTAGCTTTCTCTTCATGTTTATAGTAATGATGTCTTGATTTAAATATGAGTTGTTCTGTTTCTTTAGTTGTTAAGAGGTTGAGTTTTGAACTCAGAGCCTGCCTTTTCCTATGAAGTGCCTCATTTGGACACCTGGCATGGTCTTGATCTATTCTAGTAATTTCACTGATTAGCTCTGATGCCTTCTTGGTTTCCAATTTACATCTGTGGGAAAGATATGAGATAATCTTTCCTCTTAAGAAAGCCTTCAGGGCTTCCCAGAGTATTCCTGCAGAAACCACTGAGATGTATTTGTCTTTTAAAAAAATCGATTTGCTTAGATACAAATTCTTTACAATTTCTCGTCTGCTAATAAATGTGGGTTAAAACGCCAGGCTGCGAGATGAGTATGTGGGGGGCACAATTATTTTAGCTCCATGACCAAAAGGGGCGTGGTCGGAGACATATGCTCTTGAGTTTGGGGTTTAGAAATCTCCAGGGGGTCTGATAAATTGTGATTAGTTACAAACTGTGTAATTATCTTTGCAGTGTTAGATGTGCTCGCCCCTGTGGCAGGAGACCTATCTAGGTCTGGATTTAGAGATACATTTAACACTAGAATTACCAGAGGCCTACAAAAAACTCGTAGATCCGGCCCACCTTAAATCCGTTCACACCTCTCTGCCAGCGTCTTTTGTCATCTAAATGTGCTGATAAAGACAAGCTGCAAGCAGCCCGGCTATTCCATCCCCCCACCGACTTAAGAACATGCACAAACTTTTCCCAGCTCACGCCTTGATTGATTATCTGGGAGTGAAGTGAGTTTTAGATTGGAAATAATAGATCATTATTTGGAACACACGCATTTCATGTGTGTTCCATTTCTACAGTAATCTGTGTAAACACATTGTTAAAAACAGAAACTTTTTAATATTTTAGTAATAAATGTTACAAAATGTAGGCATAAATTATAAAATGTGTAAAGCCTGAACTCCAAAGATCAAATAAACACTTTCACAAAAGGTTCAAGAACAGTACAACAGCTTCCGTGGTGTACCGGTAAGATTTGCTGACTCAGCGTGCAACAGACTTGCTGTGCCTCAGAGACCCGAGTTTGATTCCCTGCTGGGGAGAAAATATTACTTATTTTTCTTTTTAAACCTTCGCCGCTCTGCCTGCCTGCCTGAACTCCCTGTCTATCTATATAGTAATAACAGTAATTTTTATTATTATATAGCAGCTTCCTGTCTGCCTATCATATAGTGCCTTTCCTTCTTATATATCTATATATCTATCCCCTTAGCTGTTTCTTTATGTATCTATTATACAGTGCCTATGGGGTGCCAAACAGGCAATTACAATGATTTTTCGGAAGATATAAAGTCATTCCTGAATATATAAAGTCAGCGTCAGAATATATAAAAGTCATTCCTGAATATATAAAGTCAGTGTCGGAATATATAAAGTCACTCCCGCATATGTAAAGTCAAAGTCTGATTATATAAAGTCAGCATCAGAATATATAAAGTCATTACCGAATATATAAAGTCAGCGTCGGAATATATAACCTCATTCCTGAATATTTAAATTTAAAGTCAGATTATATTGATATTGATTGAAACGACATTTTTAGTAAACTCAATGAGTTCCTAATACAACGTAATGAACTAAGTTAACAAAAACATCTTCAGAAAAAATATTAAAAAAAAAAACCCCACTGTTCAGTTAATTTATTCAAAATTATGTATGTGCCCTGCATTTTGAACACTATATTTATTTATTCTATTTGTATGGGTGCATTTTTGGATGAACCTCACAAGCCCAATCGACTCTAAGTGGCTTCTGTCGAAGTTTACCTTTCACTAGTACGAGTGAAATGAAGAGCATGGAAATTTTAATATATTCGGGAATGATTTTATATATTACAACGCTGACTTTATATATTCAAAAATGAGTTTATATATTCCGACGCTGACTTTATATAATCAGGCATGGATGTTATATACAATCGGGAATGATTTTATATATTCTGACGCTGACTTTATATATTCAAGTTTTGACTTTTTATATTCCGACGCTGGACTTTATATATTCAGGAATGACTTTATATATTCCGAAAATCATTGTAATTGCCTGTTTGGCACCCCATAGGCACTGTATAATAGATATATAAAAAAACAGCTAAGGAAGGAAAGGCACTATATGATAGGCAGACAGGGAAGCTGCTATATAATAATAAAATTACTGCTATTACAATATAGATAGACAGGGAGTTCAGGCAGGCAGGCAGAGCAGCGAAGGTTAAAGAGAAAAAAAAATAACAGTTGCTCCCCAGTAGGGAATCGAACTTGGGTCTCTGAGGCACGGCAAGCCTGCAGCGCTCTGAGTCAGCAAATCTTACTGGTACGTCACAGAAGCTGTCATGTCAGTCTTGAACCTTTTGTGAAAGTGTTTATTTGATCTTTGGACTTCAGACTTCATACATTTTATAGTTTATGCCTACATTTTGTAACATTTATTACTAAAATATGAAAAATTTCTGTTTTAAAAATGTGTTTACACAGATTACTGCAGAAATGGAACATACATGAAATGCGTGTGTTCCAAATAACAATCTATTATTTCCACTCTAAAACTCCACTTCACTCCCAGATAATCAATCAAGGCATGAGCTGGGAGAAGTTCGTGCACGTTCTAAGTCGGTGGGGGTATGGAATAGCTGGCTGCTTGCAGATTGTCTTTATCAGCACATTTAGATGACAAAAGACGCTGGCGGAGAGGTGCGAATGGATTTAAGAAGCGATTTAAGGGTGGGCCGGATCTACGAGTTTTTTCGTAGACTCTGGTAATTCTAGTGTTAAAGTCCCAGCCCCTCCCACCTATTTCTATTCTGGAAAAAGTATTGATTAGTCTTGAGGACTCGGACAGCATTTCTGTACAAAAACTTTTAAGAAGTCCCTTTCTTTCAAAGATCCCAGAATACAGTGGAAAAAGGATCTGTCACTTAACATTTCATGAAAGGAGTGGAAGGAAGCAATGCACAAAATTCACTCTAGCTCAATTGCGCAAATTACATAATTATTCAACTTAAATTCATCTATCAAGCACATCTGTCTCATTAAAAATTGTCCAAAATGCTTCCAGGGCAAGATCCAATCTGCAATTGTTGCAATCAAGTTCCAGCCTCATTGGGCCATATGTTTTGGGCATGTACCAAACTGACATCATTTTGGACCGAAATCTTTAAATGCCTTTCAGAGAGCCTTGGTGTCACAATCTCTCCTAATCCACTAACAGCTGTGTTTGGTGTACTTCCAGATGGGCTTAAGGTGCAGAAGGAAAAAAAAACTGTAATTGCCTTTACTACACTACTAGCACATAGACTTGTCTTGCTGAACTGGAAGAATCCTAACCCACTCTTTAAAGTCAGTGAGTAACTGATGTTATATACTACTAGTGTTCAATCTAGTACACTAGTACACTCGCTTCACTCGCCAGCCACTTTGCATCTCTGCCGCTCATGTTGTGAAGAGGGAGACGCGGTTGCTCCTGCGAAACCTGGTTAAATTTTTCAGCACAAAGCCCTGTCTCGCGAGACATGAGTTTTTGATATTTTTTAGTTTATAATTTAAAAACGGAATAAGAATCTGAAAATCTAACAACATCACATTAAAGTTTGCTTGCCAACCCCCTTGCTCACTTTTCTCACCAGCCTCTTCGCAACTCTGCCGCTTGTGTTGTGAAAAGGGGTGTTGAACGCACCCCAATGAGACGTGATCGCTCCTTCAAAAACCTCTTAAAAAAATTTAAGAGGTTAAATGGTGATACAATGGGAAATAAATACAGTTTTTTTTACCTCCTCTTTGCTCGATCAGCTGCTGGCTTGCTGCTGCTGCTGTGCTGCGTGATCTGCATCTCGTGCAGTACTTCGAACATTTAAAAGCCTGTACAGCAGCTGTCCTACTGCTTGTGTTTTATTGCCGGCCCTGGGCATGGTTAAATCTTTTGGTACAAAATTCCGTCTTGCGAGACGTGAGTTCTTGATATTTTTTAGTTTATAATTTAAAAATGTAATAAGAATCTGAAAATCTAACAACATCACATTAAAGTTCAATAAATTCTGAAAACAATGATACCAAACATATATATGTAGGTTTTAAAATAAGCTTAATTTAAAGTGTGACAAAAAACGTGGCATTAAAAACATCATTGTTGCACTTCCATTGCACTTTTAGGCTTAGAATTTTATATACACAGAGTAAATTTGAATTTGGAAAAAATCAAAT
Organism: Erpetoichthys calabaricus; assembly: GCF_900747795.2. Classification (NCBI taxonomy): domain Eukaryota; kingdom Metazoa; phylum Chordata; class Cladistia; order Polypteriformes; family Polypteridae; genus Erpetoichthys; species Erpetoichthys calabaricus. Next base: position 133,911,459 of record NC_041406.2, read on the forward strand.
TCTCACTTAGAGGATCTGTGCAAAACCTTTTTAAAACCTGGCAGGATCTAATCAATAATATTTTAGAATAAACACTTAAATGGGGAGAAAGACTCCTTTCCCTCTTTACTACTCTTAAAAATTTTTAAAGCATTTAAATTGAGGAAGTGGATTCTCTTCCCTTATTTGTTTTAATTATTTTTATTTATTTATTGATGTATTTATTTAGTTATTTTTCCTACTATTAAAGTTTTACTCTGTTGGCCTAGCTCTCTTTCTCACGGATGGGGTTTAGTTTGATGTGAACTTAGTTTTGTAAAATTTGACTTGCTTGTATGGAATGTTATTTGCTTTTAATAAATTCAATAAAAAATCAATTTAATTAAATATAAGCATTAGTCTTGAGATTATTGGTTAGATTATTTAACCTGCTAGATGCCATCAGAGGTGCTGCTTTTGCAGAGCACATTTGAGTAGGATTTTTGTTGGTTAAACTTTATTTGTTACACTTTGTCAATTTTGTATGGTAAAATTGTCTTTTCGCTTGACCTTTGGAGGTCAGAGCACAGGGTCATCCATTGTACAGCATCCCTGGAGCAATTTTCAGGTTAAGGGTCTTGCTCAAGGGCCGAGCGGAGTAGGATCCTTTCTGACAGTAATGGGATGGGAACTGCCAACGTTCCACATACCAGCACAGATCCTTAGCCTCATTGATTTCATTAAATGTCCAGTGTGTTTGCTATGTGTCGTTAAATATCTATCAAGCCTTAGCAATTGTGCATACTTTTTACAGTGTATAACTCACAAATGTTAAAGTTATTCTACAGTAACAAGCACAGATTCAACTTAACCCCTTTTATTATTATTAAGTATGCTGCTGAGTACACTTGTCCATGTTGTCTATGTAATTGAAGCAGTCCTGGGCCAAAAAAAAAGAGCAGATCATTTGTTTTTTCCCTTTAAAGTTCTACATATGTCCAGACATGCAGGACTAAATAATTTCATTGCTTTTATTAATTTATTAATCTTATTAAATGTATTAATATGTATTATTTTTAAATTCTACAGACAAATCATTGTAACGGTACACTGTTCAATTAAACAAATAAGAAAAATATAACATATCCAACTGTAAGATTCAAAATCAATTAAAAAAAAAGAAAACAAAAGTAACAGGGAAATCAACATTCAGCCCTCACCTAAAAAAAGAGCAACAAAGTACACAGCTCATCATTCTTGATATCTGATAAAACAGTTATTAGCATAAGAGTATTAATTCTACATCCTGTGTGTTTATTTTAAAATATATATTCTGTAATAATAATTTCTTGTCATGTTTTAGAAAAAATGTCTTAATAAAAATTATATTTTTGCAATTTAAAATAATATAGAACATTGCTTTCCCACTTAATTATTGAAGGTGGACTGGAATTTTAACCAGTTGAGTAAATAAGTCTACATGCTAGTAATGTGGTATAGGTTATTATAACTGATTTCTCATTACTCACTTTAACCTCATCTGGTAGTACACCAAATGCCACTGTTAAGGCATTAAGGTTAAATTTTAAATCCAAGGAAATCCTAAAAATATGCAAATTTTTTTTAGTGTTGTATTCCGAAAATATATTGTCTAGTGATTCAGGGACTAGTTGAGAACGCTCAAAGGTTCGATCTTGCCCTATATTTTTAGACAGTTTTAAAGATATATGTGATGGAAGAAAGGTTTTTTGTTGAGTTATGACATCTTTGATGCATATTGAATTTTACAAATGACTGAGTTACATTCCTTTTTTGAGATTTGAATTGAGAGATCTCTTTCCCTTTGTTCCCTAAGATCATTTAAAAAATAAATTCTTTGAAATATTTATATACAGCATATTGTAGACATGTTGTCTGAATCTTCATGAAGATTAGCTAGTATTGCCTCAGAGAAAGAAATGGGTGAGAGGTATAAAAAAATCAAATAGTCAACTTTTAACAAATTTTCTAACTTGTATATAGAAAAAAGTGTGTGGCTGGAACATTAAATTTAGAGTGTATTTGTATAAAAGATGCAAATACATAATTAGTTTAGAGATCTTTAAATATCTCAATCAAGAGCATTTTCCAAAGGCTAAATACTGAGTAGGTTGGAAAATAGTGAAATGGTGATTAATTTGTTAATGTCAATAAGTGATGCACAAACTAGCACACAGAGTGAAGATATAGATCAGGATTTCTTTTCAATTCAAAAATAAGAAGGTGTAGATTCTTGGATTTCTTTAAAATTTAGAAAAATGTTATTTTACAAATATTTGCAGGACAGTAGTTAAGTTAAATGTTGAGTAGTGCCATGCTGCCTTGTGCTTTTGCTCCCTGTAGGGTCTCCTTTTTGTGTGACCACAATGTGATAAATAATGTTTCAATCGAGTCGGACTTCTTAAAGAAATATTTTTGATGTATACAGTAATCCTCCGGAATAGATACAACAGCTTTGGGAGGAAATTCATTTTAACTTTATTAATTATCTCTGTTAATGTAAGATAGAAGGAAGGGGAGAAGTTGGGAGCATGAGCTGATTACAGCATGTTGTCACACCCACCACATGACAAACCACCTGAATTGGGACCTGAGTGCAGCCATGTAACAGGTGACACCTCAGCACCATACTGGAACAGTGCAATGTTTTTTACAATGGCTGAAGTGCCAATCCTGCCACCAACCCCCAAGTTTTCTTGGAGGACTTGCTGTCAGGGCTGAATGCAGGTTAACATCATACCCTGGATGAAGCAATTGCAGGTTAAGGGCCCAAAGGAGTAAAGCCACCTCTGGTGTTTACAGGATTTGAAACCTTCCAATTGGCGGTGCAGATCCCTAGCCTCAGAGCCACTCTGCTTATAATCTTTTTTCCATTGAATTTCCAAAAATGTCTTTAAAAAGGACTTTATATTTACTTGTGATGGTTATCCCGAGATATTTACATTTACTTTGTTTAAATTATTTAAATTATTCTACTATAAACAATATAAGCCTATATATGATGGTAAACTTACCATGTGCACATTTGTCATTATATGATGCTACAGTGGCCTTCTCATCCTCTTAATGTCTCATCCCTGTGCAGTGTGCAGCCACTTCTCTTTCCCACGTGACTACCACAGGTTTCTCAAAAATAGTGATTGTATTCAAGGAAGTTTCTTTGCTGCATCCCATGTCAATAATTTTGATACCAATGTATGCTCAATGAACTATAAGCGCTAAATACAGTATATTCTTATTATTCTTTACTATAAGTATACTGTATAATATATATATATGGTATACAAAATAATATACTATAATTATATGGTGTATAATATAAGTATACTCTAAGTATAATACTATAATATTGTATGTATACAATTTATATGTATGAAAACATTACCTGTGTAATCACATAAAAAGAACAAAATAGTATAAAAAAAGAATGAAATAGTGGCAAATGTGTTACATTGAAACTTGTACATGTTACAAACAGAAACATATAAAACAGCCCTCACTCATTGTTAGCATTCTTTTTTGCATTTATACAGTATTTGCATTTAGAGTACTCTTTTCAAGTTTTAAAGATTATAGGAATCAATCTTTTCTGTTCTTTTCTGTATCCTCCGGAGATGTAAAGATATAGAAACAGAAATACTATAGATGATTTCAGCTCTATGTAAGTACTGTTTCATGTTGTAAAATGAAGTCTGTTTGATGCAATCATTGGAAAAAAACAGATTAATCTGTTTTCAAATATGATTTCCTCCTTCTCTCTGAGGTGGAATATTAAGTTTTCTTTATGGCATAGTTTATTGAATCTAACTATTAAGCTTCTAGACTTTGAGGGATTCAATCCACACAATTAAGATCTTGGTGTTGGGTTTAAAGTTCTCTCTCAATATTTTGGAAAATGATACTGCTACAAATTTCAGTGGGTTGGGACTTTGTAGTTGTTTCAGGTAGTTATTTTATCCTGCTGTTTATGGGCACCAAAATTTCTTTTAACATGTATAAATAGAGAGAAATTCTGTATTGAGTTAAAGGCTGACTAGAAATGTCCAGTTTGGGGTCAGGCAGCCACTACCTGTCATGGATGGACTGTATATACTTAGGACTAACTTTGGGTCAGACCCCAGTCCATCTCATTAGCTCACACACTCTCAGTAAGTCATCTATACTGGACCAGTTTAGAATTGGTTATATAAAACACACATATTTGGGATGTACGAAAAAACTGAAATACCCTGAGGGAAAATCCACACAGGTAGTGCCTGGGCTAAAATTTGAACCACTGCTGTAGTGTTTTCTAATAACAATAACTAAAATTCACTAAAAGTTTAATAAATGTAGCTATTGAAAGCTTAGCATACTGATAATTTACATCTTTTTCATATGGACTAAAATTAATAAGAACAGAACAATTGTTAGAGGTGCTACCTTAGAGTTCTGGAGATTGAGTTTAATTGTGGCCTGATGTTGTGTGGGGTTTGTGTAATCTTCCTGTTTCTGACTGTTTCTTCTCTAGGTACAGTTTTCCACCTATACCCCAAAGATTGTAAGTTAGTTAAAAGGGCAACGGTAAATTGGCCACAAAATAACATATATTTTACTAAGATTCCTTAAATATACATAAAAACATCTAATATTCTTAAAACAAATATACACTTGAAAGAAGGAACAAACTTTATTATGTTTAGTAATACTCAGTGCCAGGTGAAGCCCATATGAAGCCCTAAGCAGACTGGGGGAGGGAAGTCAACATTGGTGTCCAGAGAGTATGCCCCTTTAGTTACTAAAATGGTGACCCCTCAGTGTCCACAGTGAGAGGTAGGTGAGGGATTCTAGGCCCTAGGCAGCTGCCTGCGTCGTCTAATGGATTGGCTGTCTCTGGCAATACTGGAAATATTAATTTGACACAGACAGATAATATAATTGACTTTTTCTAAATTTCTTTAAATGCTGTGGGTATAATAAAAGTGAAAAATGACAAAGACACATTTCTATATTCAGCCTTTAGATGTTTTATATGAGTGCTGGTATTTGTTTAAATTAATTTCTAAATCTAAGGCAGGACTATTCAGCTCTGGAGGGCTGTAGTCAGTTCAAGTTTTTTGTTCCATTCAGATTCTTAATTCTTAAAGTCAATCTGGTTGTTAATTAAACTCCTCATTTAACCAGATGACTAACTTGAGTGCTCAATCTGCTGTCTCAAAACTGATAATAATGTGATCTTTACTTTTCTTGAAATTTTAGAAAGACACTACTGCTATGAAGTTAACTGTAAAAGAGTATTGTTATTTTCCAGTTTTTCTAATTCAGTTTAATGTACTTGCTTCTCAACAAATTTAATCTCTTTATTATTACTTACTGTTAAAGAGAAGGCAATTAAATAAATTAAGTTCTAATCCTCCCTGGTCCATGTTGTTTATTTTCCCACAAAATTAGAATTTATAGTAGACTGGTTGGAATTTTTGACACTGCAGAATGACAACACATACAAAGAGTACGACCTCAAATTCAACAGCCCATAAAGTAAAATACTGGTTCATAAATAAGATTATGATAGGAAAAAAACCTCACTGGCTTTTGTGACCCTCCTGGACTGAGTTTTGTGCCAGTTTTTGTAAAACTACAAGAAGACCTTATCAAAAACACAGTAACCTGACCAATTCTCTTCCAAGGCTCAAATTAAGAGTATTCTTTATTCTAGTCTTCACTGGCTACCATAAATGTTCTCATGTTATCAGCACCTGACACTTTATCATTGGGCCTTAACTGACTTTTTAACCCTGCCAGATGCCTCCAGGGTGTACTTTTTCCTTTGTACACACCTTAGCTGATCACAAAATATTTGCCCTTTTGTAATTTAAATTGGTTAGAAAGTACAAGGTGAGAAGATAAGAAAACATTAAACTGTCATGTTTAAATTATAGTTTAATGAATTATTTTTAAAACTCTACCTTGAGTCAAATTTAACAAAACTAAATTCAATTCAACCACAATCCATTAGAAAGAGAGGAAGGTCAACAGCCAGAGTAAAATTTTTAAGAGTAGTAAAGAGGGAAAGGAGTCTTTCTCCCTATTTAAGTGTTTATTCTAAAATATTATTGATTAGATCCTGCCAGGTTTTAAAAAAGATTTGAACAGATCCTCTAAGAGAGAACTTGATTTTTTCCAGCTTCAAATAATATATAACATCAGTTACCCACTGACTTAACAGAGGTGGGTTAGGAGTCTTCCATTTGAGCAAGATAAGTCTACGTGCTAATAGCAAAGTAAAGGCGATCACAGTTTGTTTGTCCTTCTCTACTTTAGGTCCATCTGGGAGTACACCAAACACAGCTGTTAATGGAATAAGAGTGAGTGTGACACCAAAGCTGTTTGATAGGCATTTAAAAATCTTTGTCCAGAATGATGTTAATTTGGTACATACCCAAAACATGTGGACTAGTGAAGCTACAGCTTGATTGCAATGTTCGCAGGTTGGATGTTGCCCTGGAAACATTTTGGGCAATTTTTAACGAGACAGATGTGCTCAATAAAAAATTTTAAGTTAAATAATTGAATGCTTTGTGCATATGGAGCTAGAGTGAATTCTGTGCATGGCTGCCTTCCAGTTGAGTAAGAGATCCTTTTCCCACTGTACTCTGGAATCTTTAAAAGGAAGGGACTTTAAAATGGTTTATATATTATAGAAATGCTGTCAGAGTCTTCAAGACTGATCAGTATCTCTTCTGGAATAGAAATAGATGGGAGGTGACTAAAAGTGGGTAGATTTGTTTACCAAAGTTTCTAATTTGGAGATAGTGGAATAATTTTGAGTGTAATTTTTCATAGGATGTAAAGACATTATTTATACTGTATACAAATCTATAAATTATTTAATTCCATATGTTTTCCAAACATTAGAGGGAGATGAGTATGTCACATGTGTAGACTATTTTAGCAAGTTCTTTGAATTAGAGACACTTAAAAGTGCTTCCTCAACTCCAGTCATCCACAAACTTAAAGCAATGTCCACAAGGCATGGCACCGCAGAGAATGTCATTAGTGATAATGGGCCGTGCTATAGTTTGAAAATATTTGAGCATTTTGCTAATTCCAAGAGCAACGGATAGGCGGAAAGGACAGTCCAAACTGGCAAAATGCTCATAACTAAAGCACAGGTGGAACAACAACATCCACATTTAAGTTTGCCAGAGTATCGGAACACCTCAGATGGCAACTTTAAATCATTGGCTCAGCTGTTGATTCCATTTCTTTTGGAAACCAGCCACTGTTCTTAAGCATGCAAGCACTGAGAGATCTTACTGTATCCGCAGCACAGAAGGTCATATCTACTGACATAATCAGCATCATCTCTTGCACAAAAAAGAAGACCCTGTTGCAGATGATATGCACATCGAGGTGTACACAACTGAGGCAAATGAAGATCAGCCAATTTCAGCCTCTTTTGAAAGTCACATAATGATACCAGGAGAACCTCAGACTTGCATTACCACCAGGTTGGGTTGAGTTGTTCGACCAAGGAAAATCTATCCATCCATCCATTATCCAACCTGCTATATCCTAACTACAGGGCCACGGGGGTCTGCTGGAGCCAATCCCAGCCAACACAGGGCGCAAGGCAGGGAACAAACCCTGGGCAGGGTGCCAGCCCACCACAGGGCACACACACACCCACACACCAAGCACACACTAGGGACAATTTAGAAAGGAAAATCCTTGTTTTGTAATTATGAAGAGTGTATGAGTTGAATGTAGTTTGGTTAGGGTTAGGGTTCTGTTTTCTACCTATAATTCTTTAAAGCATTCAAGTATGCTAGGACAAGAAATGTCACCATGTTAAATGGCTTTCTTCATCAGATACCCATTTATTACTTATATAAAATCTATATGTTTAGTATATAGGAAGCCTGTTGTAAGGATCATTGGTGTTATATGTTGATACGTCCACTATCATTTTTTTTGTAGAATATTGAGAACATTTTGTTTATGTACTTCTATGACAATGCCATGCAGCTGGATATATATTCAGTAATGTGTTGTCGGTAAAATCACAAGAAGTCACTTGTTGTGGAAAATAGGAGATGTGATGGTTACAATGCTTGATTATCACAACATTTATAAGAAATGGAAAAGTTCAAATGTATATTAATGCTGGAAAATAAAAAAGTTTTATCTAAAATGGAGACCCTTGAATGTGACTGTCATCTTTTATAATTAATTTATTAATAATATATCCAATAAGGAAACACAACAGTTACTACCCACAAAAAGGGTATGCATGTTCGAGGCTTTTTGCCACCTGGAAAGGTAAAAGGCATCTGTCTACAGGGGTCACCTGAAGCCTTACAAAAAAGAAGTATGCAAACAAATAAACGGTTTCTTGAGGGACAAGCCTGGACTGTTAAATCTGTACGTTACTGAAAGCGGTTAAGTGGAAGGGGAGGTAACCTCATCCCAACAGCAATGTTAATCCTCTCAAAAATGCAGTATAAAACAAAGTTACTGATGAATATGCACATGTAAAATAAGCAAAACACAAGAGCCAACACATAATCATCCATCCATCCATCCATTTTCCAACCCGCTGAATCCGAACACAGGGTCACGGGGGTCTGCTGGAGCCAATCCCAGCCAACACAGGGCACAAGGCAGGAACCAATCCCGGGCAGGGTGCCAACCCACCGCAGGACACACACAAACACACCAAGCACACACTAGGGCCAATTTAGAATCGCCAATCCACCTAACCTGCATGTCTTTGGACTGTGGGAGGAAACCGGAGCGCCCGGAGGAAATCCACGCAGACACGGGGAGAACATGCAAACTCCACGCAGGGAGGACCCGGGAGGCGAACCCGGGTCCCCAGGTCTCCCAACTGCGAGGCAGCAGCGCTACACATAATCATAAATACCATAATTCATAATGTATAGTTTCCATCCATCCATCCATCCATTTTCCAACCTGCTGAATCCGAACACAGGGTCACGGGGGTCTGCTGGAGCCAATCCCAGCCAACACAGGGCACAAGGCAGGGAACCAATCCTGGGCAGGGTGCCAACCCACTGCAGGAAACACACAAACACACCCACACACCAAGCACACACTAGGGCCAATTTAGAATCGCCAATCCACCTAACCTGCATGTCTTTGGACTGTGGGAGGAAACCGGAGCGCCCGGAGGAAACCCACGCAGACACGGGGAGAACATGCAAACTCCACGCAGGGCGGACCCGGGAAGCGAACCCGGGTCCCCAGATCTCCCAACTGCGAAGCAGCAGCGCTACCCACTGCGCCACCGTGCCGCCCTAATGTATAGTTTTTTGCTAGAAATTTTTTTATCGATCATAGTACTAGGGTGTTGTACCGTGTTAGCCATTATGAATGTAGAGAAAAGCCAAGCAAAATGACACCTTTTATTGGCTAACTAGAAAGATTACAATATGCAAGCTTTCGAGGCAACTCAGGCCCCTTCTTCAGGCGAGATGTAATACAGAGACTGGAGTTCCCTATGTTTATATACACACTCTAGGACAAGAAACAACATTGGTAAATCTTTAAATGAGAAATTTTGTATGTAAAAAACTAATAGATTCATTCAGGCTAGGGTTAATTTAGCAAGAGAGAAAAGAACAATGTATTGTCAAGATATTTATCGATCATACAATTTTAATATGCATTTTCCCAGAAAACAAATATGCATTATTATAAAGGTAAAGTTTAAATGATTTTTTTAGACATCCACTGCAAAGGAAACGCCAGCTGGTTTGAACCGCACCATGTCTGCAATTACTAATTAAAACTGACGTCTGTTTCTGTGGCAAACGTCTTTAATGAGACTCTTGAGGGCAAGTGAACTTACTTGTAATTGAAAATGAAAATATATTTCAAAGTCTTAAATTCCAAAGTGTAGGAATGGGCTTGGCATATTAAGTCCTATTTCTGTAAATCTTCTTCATAATATACTAGGTGCATGCCTGAAATTCCATCATAAATTTGAATTGCACGTGATGGTCTACTTATGAGTGTGTGTGTGTGTGTGTGTATCAATCAATCAGGTCTCCGCAATTCACTGTATAAAACGTCTTACCGTGGAAGAATATGTCTATGTTAAGGTGCACTAATTAATACACATTAGAATACACATCAAACGTCCTTACAATTTCAGGTGTAAACAACAGAACTGTATTTTGAAGTTGTCACTTACTGTGTAAATTAGCCGCTTACTTAAAATCTCACATTCCTCAAATCCAAGCCTCCATTAGGCAGGCAACTATCTCTGCCCTCCCCCCCAACTCCGGTAGGCCTCCTTCTTTGTGTGTATCGAACTAACCTGGTTACGGAATGAGTAGCTGGAGGGAAGGGAGAATCCATCTGTAGCAACGCCCACGTGGTACTAAAATCGGAGGGTTTGTGGAGTTAACGAGTGTTTAAGTAAAGAAAGAACACTGCACGGGTCAGGACACTCTGCTCTGCTGCCGATTCTTGGGGAGTGCAATTAGACTCACATTCATGACCTTTAAGGTGGGCAAGTATTTGTTTTTTTCTCCTGTAATGTTTCTAATATATGTGCTATTATTTTCGAAAAAAGTAAGGTTTACAACAACTTTATAACAGAGCTGATTTTTATACCGTTTCTGTTATGTACTGTTCATTTTTTGTAAAACAAATACTGTACTGTGGTTTAGGATACGGGAAAGCGACACTCGCACTGTTTCGGTATGGCAAGAGATTACCTTTACAGTCGAAAACTGAGGTAATGCAATCAATTTGCACAGTGATGAGCAAACTTTTCGATATCAGGAAAAAATAAAGATGGATTATTTTGCGTTAACGCTTGAATAATCTCATTGTAGAATCAATTTACAGATGTCTTAAGACATTGGAGACACATACAATTAAACGGTCTAATTAAAGTTTACGAACTTTGATAGTTGCTCTGAACTTGCAATTCATAAGGGTCATCACCTACTTAATGTGGAATTCCGAGTTAATACCCCGTTATGAAATACATCGCTTGTGATTAATGAAGTGCAAACGTAATTAAATATAATCCTCAGAAAACAATTTAAAGCTGAGTAATTGTATTTAAAAATCCTGAACTAAAAATTTCTTAAGATAACATTTCAAAACATATTCAAGTTCCTAAAAAAAAAAGCTACTGTATATATTGCAGTCATCATGTTCCAGTTTAAAAAAAAAAAAACTGAACAAATTAACCATGTTGAACCCTCAGTACTTATTCTTTCTCTTTTTTTTTCCTCTTTTTCTTCGTTTTTTTTTTTTTTTTAAATTATCCATTAATCCATCTAGAGATCATATGTAATACAGTTTTACGGTGATGGGAATGCCTTACGGGCGGCACGGTGGCGCAGTGGGTAGCACTGCTGCCTCGCAGTTGGGAGATCTGGGGACCTGGGTTCGATTCCCGGGTCCTCCCTGCGTGGAGTTTGCATGTTCTCCCCGTGTCTGCGTGGGTTTCCTCCCACATTCCAAAGACATGCTGGTTAGGTGGATTAACGATTCTAAATTGGCCCTAGTGTGTGCTTGGTGTGTGGGTGTGTTTGTGTGTGTCCTGCGGTGGGTTGGCACCCTGCCCAGGATTGTTTCCTGCCTTGTGCCCTGTGTTGGCTGGGATTGGCTCCAGCAGACCCCTGTGTTCAGATTCAGCGGGTTGGAAAATGGATGGATGGATGGAATGCCTTACACTGGCATCATGGGAAATAGGACAGAAACTAATGATGGACAGTATTCCAATTCATTGATTTCCATTAAATTAAATTTACTCTTCATTAAGTGCCCTTTCAATTATTAGCCCAAACCCTATATTAATTACCCATATAACACAAAATTAAAATGTTGCAACACAGTAAAAAATATACAAAAGTATAGTCAATACAGTGTATTCTGTCTGTTAGGTTAGTCGCATTCTAAGGATCATTTTGTAGCCACATAAATTCTGAAAATAGGTTCATTCAGTGAGTGCAAACACAGATACAGAAAAGAGAAAAAATGAAAGACTTTTTGCCAACCAAAAATAAATTATTGATTAAAAAAGCAATATGAGATTATTATGAAAACCCTTAGCAACATCACAAACAAGAGTATGCTATGCTAAAATAATGCATCTTCAGCCTTAATTTAAATGCAGTGCCAGTGGGTAACCATCCATCCATCCATTGTCCAACCCGCTGAATCCGAACACAGGGGTCTGCTGGAGCCAATCCCAGCCAACACAGGGCACAAGGCAGGAACCAATCCCGGGCAGGGCGCCAACCCACTGCAGGACACACACAAACACACCCACACACCAAGCACACACTAGGGCCAATTTAGAATCTCCAATCCACCTAACCTGCATGTCTTTGGACTGTGGGAGGAAACCGGAGCGCCCGGAGGAAACCCACGCAGACACGGGGAGAACATGCAAACTCCACGCAGGGAGGACCCGGGAATCGAACCCAGGTCCCCAGATCTCCCAACTGCGAGGCAGCAGCGCTACCCACTGCGCCACCGTGCCGCCCCCAGTGGGTAACCTGTTGCTAAAAACTATTCCCTACACTAGCTATACTTATCCATGGAATATTAGGTCTGCCCTTTTGAGATCACAATAAATGTTACAGAGGATAGGCACTAATATTAAGTGACTGTGGAGCTAAACCATTCATGAGTTTGTAGGTGAGAAAAATGTGTTTTAGAATCAACTCTAATTTTAATTGGAAGCCAGGGAAGTGAAGTCATTGAATCTTTCAAGAGGTCTTTTTTCTTAGCTTGACTTTGTGTGTAAGCATTAAAGTAATCATAATATATAACGAGAACAGTTGAGCAACTACAACTGACTGCCATAACATTTAAAGTTATAAAATTTTGTCTTATTATTGGTGTTATATGTATTCATGTTTTTCAGGCAAGTTGTAAATCATGAGATAAACTGTACATTAGATAAGCGGTCGTCAACCAGGGGTGCTGTGACATACTAGGAAGACCTGGTAAACTTTGTGGGTGCAGTCCTGACTGAAAATAATTAGCATACTAGCAAAATACTTAAATCCCTAAAAATCAAGGTACATCAGGTGCTTCAAACATAAGACGTGCTAAAGTGGCCCCCCTCATCAATACTGAAAACATGTTACATACGGCCCACAATGGCTGCCATTAAAGGTGTCCTCAGTGATCACATTGTGTCCAAATAGAGATTAGATGAACTCCCTACACCCACACAACAATTAAGAGTTTAGTGGTCGTCCATGTTTATAGGCGCAGCACAGCTCCTTGTCTGTATTAACCTGTAGTTAGAATGGGAACAGGTTGCTTGTAATGACCAAACAAGAAAAAGTAAAAGAAAGTGGCATACCTCACTGCCATAAGGAACTCTAGTGTTTTAGTATAATGCCAAAGAAGTGACAGTCTTATTTGTGAAGGAGATGGCAAATTGATTTCACACATGCTGCTGTACTCACTTTTTAAAGCTGCATAGATGTCGATGCTGCCCGATCTTCTATAGCTTCCTTGACATGGCTACCACCCTATATGATGCTTTTTTTATTCTGATTTGGTTGTTGTATGTGGATTGAAAACATATTTGAATTTTCACTTGTGTGTGATTGCAGATGAAAACACCCCAGTTCCGAATCCAGAGAATAACAAAGTAGCTTCTGTAATTCAGTTATGAAATTGTGATTTTTCTGTTTTCAGAAATGGGTGGCACGGTGGCGCTGTGGTAGCACTGCCTTCCCGAGTCCTCCCTGCGTGGAGTTTGCATGTTCTTCCCGTGTCTGCGTGGGTTTCTTCTGGATGCTCTGGTTTCCTCCCACAGAACAAAGACATGCAGGTTAGGTGGATTGGCGATTCAAAATTGGCCCAAGTGTGTGCTTGGTGTGTGGGTGTGTGTCCTGCGGTGGGTTGGCGCCCTGCCCGGGATTGGTTCCTGCCTTGCACCCTGTGTTGGCTGGGATTGGCTCCAGCAGACTCCTGTGACCTTGTGTTTGGATTCAGAGGGTTGGAAGATGAATGGATGGATATTTTCAGAAATGCTTTTTATGCTTAATTTGAAAACTAATATTGTAGTGAATAGCATTTGTTGTTATCAAGAATATCGGCAGTACAAGGGAGCCCCTCACATATTCTTGTGGTGTACCTGGGTACCTTGGAGGAATAAAGGTTGAGAACCAGTGCATTAGATAACAGCCTTTTTATGAAATATGTTGTAAATAAGTAATAAAATGTAAGTAGGTAATAAAATGACTAGAACGCAGTGGTACAAATTATAAATCGAGTAAAGGGCAGACAGAATAGAGAAAAATTACTTAAATCCAACGAAACAAAAATTCAGTAGGTATCTGAAGATACGGGAAGTGGGAGCATTTGTGAATTTTAGGTCTTGGTTTTAATTGAGTATAAATAATTAATTGTGTATGAGTCATTAGTCCAGTCATCTGGCCACCATTCTATCTATAAATATTATTAAATCATGTTTTTTTTTATTATAAGGTTTAAAGGGTCACTTTTTGTGATCCCGCTAAAGAATCCTAATTTTCTTTGCATTATTGCAGTTATTATTATCCTTTAATAGTCTAAACATATATGGCATTGGAAATGGGTTTTTAATTTCGTTGTAACAAAAATTTAAAACATTTGTATATAATTAAACAAATGCATATTTAAGTATAGACAATTTTAAATGTATTATTGGTGGAAAGTCAGACTGCAAACAGGTTTAATCTAATAAAGAATTAACCAAAGTTAAAGTTAGATGATGTGAAAGAAATATTTAGCTGAGTCACAAGTTTGTCAGTAGGCATTTGATTTTATCTTAACTTCAGTCAAATAAAAATATGTCTTGCAATATACAATAGAACTGAATTGCAATACTTAATATACAGGAAAACATTAAAAATCAACATTAAGTAGCCATTACTAAGTACCAAGGTAACATTATATCCTGGTGCCATATGCAATTTCCACTGAAACTATGAAAAAAAATACAGATAGGCCTTTCCTAGAAGTAACATGCAAATATGAAATGACAAATTTACAATTAAATAATGTCATACACTGTATATGGTACTTTTCAGCCTTACAATTCTTTTTTTAAATACTTAATTTACAATACACATCTCATGTCTTTATTTAAGCCTTGTTTGCAAAACTCAGTTTGTGGGGTATTATTATATAAATCTCCACCTCAGATGTTATATTTCTTATACTTTTGCAATAAAAAAAATTACTCCTTTTTTGTCTTTGTTTCACTTTTTAAACAAATTTAGCATGGTGTGTGAAAATTTATGAAATACATCTCTTTGAACAATACATTTTGTTAAATACTGAACCCAATGGGCCTAGTTCGGTAGTTTAAAAAGTACTCAACTCACTTACACAAACCTCTTTTCTAGTTTGTTACGAGGCTCTGCACTATTACAAAATTTAACCAGATGCCCCATGAGCCTGTGCTCCTGTTACATACACCAGAATTTAGGATGTGCATTTAACGACTAGATGTTCTCAGTGTTATCATCCTCATTCTGTCATGTGACACTGGCTGGATTTTTCCACAAAACAGCCTCCTCAGTTCAAACTCTGAACTTTAAAGTTTGCTTCCTAAATTTTCTTGATGGACTAGCCTCTTATCTTTACCTATGTCATTTGTTCTAGTGTGGATGAACAGCAAGAGCTGGAGTCCTCCTAACTCTCCCCCACATCCCCACAGTATTTCCTTACCTGTGCTGTACAAGTTTCCTGTTACTGGTGAAAACATGCATGACTGTCTCACATTTAACTGAATACTGTAATGTAGGAATTCTTAAAGTTTTTAATCTAAGGACTCAAATAAGAAATTGATACCATACTGGACCCAAGAAGATGATTATTACATATTGACAGCAGAGCCATACATTGACAAATAACAATGGCCATATAATAAAAAACAAGTTTCTTTCCATTGAAGCATATTTCTCGCATCAATACTACTTAAAGAGAAAAGTAGAAAGCAAACAGTGTTAGTAAAATAATAATTACCTTTCAAAATAGGGAATAGATATTTGAGGGATAGTAAAACTGAGAGAAATACATTTTTCTTTAAGTGTGAAGATATGATGCAAAACCAGTATAAATGGACTTTTTAGTTATTCACTGTCATGACTCCTGGCACTGCAAAAGGAATAGACAAAAATGAGAAAAACATTACCAAAACAATACTTGTCATAGAAAAACATTACCAATACATTTTTCTAAACAAGTTTGCAAATTGCTGAGCATGTCCTGGAATTTCATTTCACAGCTCAATAAACTAAGCAAAAAAAGTACAGTTGCGCAGCTAAATTATTCCTAAAAAATTTATTCATTACTTGTGTTTTATGCTGGTGATAGGATAATCTTGATGAAGAATTCAAGAAACAGTCCAGGGGGGTATTTTCCATACATCGCTTACATCATCCGATATCAGATGCCTCATCTTGGATGAGTTAATCCGGGATAAGTCGGTTTTTCAAACGCAGCCGTGTAGTAGATTAGTTTAGCTGGATCTAATCATCAGAGATGAATGCGCGTGCCCACGCTGAGTGAAAAGCCCAAATATATTGAGTCTAGAAAACATGATCAGCAAGTCTTTGATAGGCTGCAACAAAATGACGAAAGAACGGGCACATTTTTTTTTTCACACAAGCGGAGCAAGACCTTTTATTCGAAGGACATGAAGAATTTCAAGATTTAACATGCACAAGGGGTAACACTGCAAAAGCAGCCCAAACCAGAAAAGACGGCTGGCAAAAAGTGGCCGACAAATTAAACGCTAAGTAGTGTGCATTGTACTTACTGAATGCAGCGTTTCATTTCCTATGTGTCAGATTAATTAGATAGATAGATACTTTATTAATCCCAAGGGGAAATTCACATTTAATATATTAAATATGCATGTAAATTCATATTTAACATGTCATAATTCCAGATCAAACGTGAGCACAAGGAGAACATGGGAACAGGTTAAAGTGAAGTACAAGAATATACTTCAAACTGGTAAATATTGGTATATAACTATTTAAAGAATTGTTGACATAAAGAATCATATATAATATAAAAAAACATTAATTCTAAAGCTAATAAGAAGGCAGACAAGCAAAAAAAACAGGTGGAGGTCCACGCGGTGCAGACCTAACCCCTGCAGAAGAGTTGGCTTTCCAGCAAAATGCCCATCGCCCTGTTTCTGAGGGCATTCCAGGGGGAAGCTCCTCCCCAGAACCAGTGGCAGGATGCAGTGGTCACTTCATTTCAGGTAAAGGATGGTCATTGCATATATTTGTTATCGATGTGTGCCATAGGTATGTTCCACATACCCTCTTTTTTATTGGGTTAGTTGCATATCCCTAGAACCTGTGTCTGACCAACGAGATATTGACGAAGGTCAAATATTTAATGAAGACACTGTGTCTGATAATTCGGATCTGCGTACAATCCAGTGCCCCAATCACATTTGGAAATCCTGGGTAATGAGAATGTTGGCTGATTGTGAGATTCTTGATGGAACTGTGGCTGTTTTTGCCTGTGTATTACCTACCTGCAATGGCATGAAACGCCTCTTTTGTCTGCACACGCAGGTGTCCAGGAAACACTATGAAAACCCGAAGGAAATATTTCAGAGCCAAACAGACTTTATGAATTGCCTGGCAAACTGCACTTTTAGTTAGATTTTCTGCATCGCCTACAGTATATAAAAAAAGTGCCACTTGCAAAAAATCTCACAGCAATGTATACTGTCTGTGTGGTTGTGAGAGTCGACTTCGCCGAGTTTGACTTCGAATATAAGGTGCTAATAAATCTTTGAGGTACAATATTCCCCCTTGGCTAAAGCTGTATCTTTCGAAAAGAATTTCGTCCGGGAGAAATAAAGGATCTTGCTGATCGCGCAAACCCCTCTCTATATGAAATTCTCTTCTTATAATTTGCACACCGATATCAATTGGTTGCTCATTCATGAACGGTGAAGCCATGTCTTAATGAATTCCACACACGGACACTGATTAAGTGTGCGAGCTAATCCTTGTTTACATCGAACAAACCTGCTCCAAGCAGGTTTGAGGATTTGGATGTGTTGCTATGACAACACATCCAGCAAGAGTTTTGAAAAACAGACAGATCCAGGATCAGGCCAAATCGTCAACAATTACATCCGGCTAAACGAGTAATCCACGTATGAAAAATAACCCCCAGGATGAAATGTTTAACCTTACCAACTTATGTTGTGCTAAATACAGAAGGTTCCAGTCTACAGCATTTTCATATTTTTTGGCGTCTTTAAGTGTCTTAGTTGCCCAACAAATGCATCCTTCACTCTATCAGTAGGCTGACATTTATCAAACCACTTTAAAATAGTGTTAAGAGAAGGAATTCATCCTTGCCGAAGCATACTAAAGTTAATACAAGATATTCTTTGCACCAATGTTACAGATTTGCTGTGGATTCAATTTACACTGTAATGAAGAACATGTGATTAAGCCTGAAACTGAATTTAGCATAAACCACTGCCTGTTAAAGATTATATTTTATGCTTATAGTATTTAGACTGTATCGACAATAGATATCTCAATTTTACTCCTCAAACGCCGCTGCTGGGGGGCTTGTTTTGTTTTGGACATGCACTGTCTCTAGGTATGTCAGAGGACTGGGACTTTGTGAAGTAGGGTCTAGCCTCACATGGGGAGGCAAAATGGGGGGGGGACTAGGGGGGGAGAGAAAGAGCAAGCTATATCTAATCTATCCTTTTAATCCTTATAATTACCAACGTAACAATAGGTTGCATGGCAATAACTCCTGGGAAAATTGGAAATTAAGGTCAAAGCTGTCTCACTTTCAGTTAAGACTACAAAATGATATCAAAAATTCATAATCGATGTCTCCATGACGGGACAGTTAACTTTGTGAGCTGGAATGTTAAAGGCCTGAATCATAAATTAAAGCAAAAGAAAGTATTCTCTCACCTAACAGGTCTAAGTGCTAAAATAGTATTTTTACAGGAGACCCACTTATTAATCAAGGATCAGTTCCGGCTGCAAAAAGACTGGACTGGCCAAATGTTCCATTCCAGCTTTATAAAGAAAACTAGAGGTGTGGGAATTCTTATACATAGAACAGTCTCATTTCTAGGATCAGATGTAGTATCTGATCCTGAAGGGAGATATGTGATTGTTATGGGCAATTTATGTAACTGTAAAGTGATTTTGATAAATGTTTATGCACCAAATGTGGATGATAGGGAATTCATGCAAAATGTATTTACATCCATTCCCAATGTGAATACTCATAAAATTATAATGGCTGGGGACTTTAATTCTGCTTTAAATCCAGACTTAGATAGGTCTCCTGTCACAGGGGTGATGACATCTAACACTGCAAAGACAATTACACAGTTTGTAACTGATCACAATTTATCAGACCCCGGGAGATTTCTAAACCCAAACTCAAGAACATATTCGTTCTACTCACCAGTACATCATTGCTACTCAAGAATTGAATATTTCTTTATAGATAACAATTTCTTGCCTACAATTAAATCTTGCAAGTACAACACTATTGTTATTTCCGATCATGCCCCTCTAATTTTGGAAGTAAAATCATTATGCCTCACATACTCATCTCGCAGATGGCATCTTAACCCACTTTTATTAGCAGACGAGAACTGTACAGAATTTATATCGAAACAAATCCGTTTTTTTCTAGAGACAAATATATCCTCAGAGGTCTCCACAGGAATACTCTGGGAAACCCTGAAGGCCTTCTTATCTCATATCTTTCCCACAGAAATAAATTAGAAACCAAGAAGGTATCAGAGCTAACCAGCGATATTACTAGAATAGATCAAGAACATGCCAGTTGTCCAAGTGAGGCTCTTTATAGGAAAAGCCAGGCTCTGCATTCCGAGCTCAACCTCTTAACAACTAAAGAAATTGAACAACTAATTTTTAAATCAAGACATCATTACTATGAACATGGAGAGAAAGCTGATAAGCTCTTAGCTCAAGAAATCCACAAGCAAGAAGTTTGCAATGCAATCCCAGCAATCACCAACACAAATGGAGACAAAATCATTGACCATAAAAATATAATGCAGACATTTAGAGACTACTATAAATCCTTATATTCTACTGAGTTTAAAGAATACAAGACACAATGTAATGTATTTCTGGATGCATTACAGATACCACAAATAGATACTCTTAGTGCAGAGGAATTGGATAAACCTTTAGCACTATCAGAATTACTAGATACTATAAAGTCACTTAGGAGTGGGAAAGCAGCAGGCCCTGATGGCTACCCTGTCGAATTTTATAAGAAATTCTCCACTCAGCTAGCTCCCCTTTTATTAGCAACATTCACAAAAGGTAGAGACAATAAAATTCTACCTCAAACTTTTTGCCAAGCATTAATCACCATCTTTCCTTAACAAAATAAGGACTTATTACAATGTGCATCATACAGACCAATTTCACTTCTGAATAATGATGTTAAGATACTCTGCAAAGTCCTAGCTAGAAGGATGGAGGAAGTGCTGCCTTCGGTAATATCATAAGATCAGGCTGGATTTATTAAAGGCCGACACTTAGCTTCCAATCTTCGATGCCTGTTTAATGTGATATATTCACCTGCAAAGTCAAACACCTCAGAGATATTATTATCGTTGGATGCAGAAAAAGCATTTGATATGATTGAAAGGAACTAAATTTTCACTACATTGGAGAAATTTGGGTATGGCCCAAACATTTGTGTATGTATCAAACTACTGTATACCAATCCAGAAGCTTCTGTTTGTGTTAACAACATTAATTCAGACTGCTTTAAACTAGAATGTGGTACCAGACAAGGATGCCCCTTGTCACCACTACTTTTTGCAATCACCATTGAACCACTGGCAGTTAGCTGTTGAAATGCTTACCAGATAAAGGGAATTATCAGAGAAGGACTTGAACAGACAATTTCTCTATATGCAGATGATATGGTACTGTATATATCAGACCCACAAAATACTGTGCCTGAAGTCTTAACAGCACTAACAGAATTTCAAAAGATTTCTGGTCTCAGAATTAATCTGAATAAAAATGTGCTCTTCCCAGTGAATTCTCAAGCATACAATATTAGATTGGACACCTTCCCTTTTATCATTGCAGATCAGTTTAAATACCTAGGGGTAAACATCACAAGTAAACATAAAGCTCTTTATCAACAAAATTTTGATGTCTGTATGGAAAAAATGAAGCAAGACTTGCATAGATGGTCAACCCTTCATCTCACTCTAGCTGGAAGAATTAACATTGTTAAGAGGAATATCCTTTTTAAGCTTCTCTTTTTATTTCAAAACATTCCAATATACATCAATAAATCATTCTTTAAGCAATTAGATTCAACCATAACCTAATTTATTTGGAATGTAAAACATCCACATATCCAAAGAGCGACCCTACATAGACCTAAGGCAGAAGGTGGCATGGTTCTACCTAACTTTCATTTTTATTACTGGGCAGCAAACATACAAGCTATAAAAACCTGGACATGTACTCAAATAGATTAACATACACAGGCTTGGTCCACAATAGAAATAAAATCTTGCAGTACTTCTTTAAATTCCCTGCTTTGAGCCCCTATAAATGCAAGTCATTGCCATGTACTAACAACACAATTGTGCTTCACTCACTCAGAATATGGAACCAATGTAGGAAGCATTTTAAGATAGAGAAGCTTTTATCTGTGGCTCCTCTGCAGGAGAACCACCTTTTTCAACCCTCGCAAACATATGCAGTTTTTAATATCTGGAAAACATTTGGGATTAAATCACTTAGAGATCTGTACATAGATAACGTTGTTGCATCCTACCAACAATTACATTCTAAATTTAACTTTCCAGCAACACATTTCTTTCACTATCTTCAAATTAGAAACTTTGTTAAACAGAACCTGCCCGATTTTCCTCATCTCCCACCTCCCTCTATGCTGGAAAAAATATTGCTCAGTCTCGAGGACTCAGACAGCATTTCTGCCATATATAAAACTATTTTACAGTCCCTCCCTTTCAAAGATCCAAGAGGACAATGGGAAAAGGATCTCTTACTCAATATCTCAGAAAAGGAGTGGAAGGTAGCAATGCAGAGAATTCACTCTAGCTCCATATGTGCAAATCATACAATTATTCAATTCAAAATTATATATCAAGCACATCTGTCTCGTTTAAAATTGTCCAAAATGTATCCAGGGCAAGATCCAACCTGCGAATGCTGCAATTAAGTTCCAGCCTCATTGAGCCACATGTTTTGGGCCTGCACCAAATTAACATCATTCTTGACCAAAATCTTTAAATGCCTTTCAGACAGCCTTGGTGTCACAAACCCTCCTAACCCATTAACAGTTGTGTTTGCTGTTCTTCCAGATGGGCTTAAAGTGGAGAAGGACAAACAAATTGTAATTACCTTTACTACATTATTGGCACATAGACTTATCTTGCTAAACTGGAAGAATCTTAACTCTCCTCTTTTAAGTCAGTGGGTAACTGATATTATATATTATTTGAATTTGGAAAAAATCAAATTCTCACTTAGAGGATCTGTGCAGAAATTTTTCCAAACCTGGTAGGATCTAATCAATAACATTTTAGATTAAGCTCTTAAAGCATTTTTATACAGAAAACAATAAGGACAGACAGTCCTTAGTATTATAGATACTAAGATACTATAGATGTATTTTAATGGGGCGATATTGATATACAGGCATTTAATAGATTTCAAAATTGGGACACTAAACAGGAACAGGACTGACTACTATAGAAAAATTAAGGGGAAGAAGAACTGACTCAATCCATCTGATTTTTCTTAAACAAGCATAGCCTCATTAAGGACATAATGAGAGATCAGAAGGGTCATCACCAAGAAAAAGCAGAATACCATCAACATAAAGTGGAATTTCTAGAGAGTGTGTATTACAAGAGTATAGGGGAGATTTAGTTTGTTTCATGAATAGCAATAGTGAAAGAGGCAAGAGAGAGAGTAAAGAGAAGGGGGGCTCCCTTCAAAATCGGAGGAGATTGTGACATAATTAAGTATGTGAGAATAACAGCAGAGGGGCATAAGTGAAGTGTTTTAAACATATTGGTTTAGGCCTCCCTAAACCCCATGTCATAAAAAGGACTTATTCATTCCATCTAATGACTTTTCAGCATCTAAACAAAGCAAAAGTTGGTTGCTGGGGGAGGCTGGGTAATGCCTCTATAATGCACAGAAGGTGTCTCATATTGTCTGTTGCTTAACAGGAATAAATAATGCCAATCTGATTGGGGTGAATCGCCTTGGAAACTACAAGCTGATGGTGGTGTGTAAAGAGTTTGCTTTTTGCAAGCAATTTTTCAGAATTCATCAAAGAGATGGACCGATAACTTGAACAATCTGATAATCTGAACAATCCGCTGGCTTAATCTTGTTTTAACAAAAGTGTCATCATGGCAGTGTTTGAAGAATCATTCTTTTGGGTAGTGGTGATTACAGAGATAAACATTTAAAAAAGAGAGGCCGATAGGTGCTTCTAAGACATTGAAAGAGATTTTAGGTGACAACACATCTGGTCCTGGTGAATATATTCATATCATATGTATATCTGTCTTCCCTGTAACTTCGTTTGTTTAACAAAAGAAACATTTACCCAAATCTTTGATTTAAGCATGTATAAAAAATTTTGTATGGGACTCTTTGAAGATGCACCATTTATTAAAATGCAGTAGCACTATTTTCTTAAAATACAAACGAAATGCACTATTTGTACATTACCTTAGATTGTGCAAAAAATGTAAACAAATTCAAATACTTGTACTTAGAATATCAATGATTTCTTGTGCTAAAATGCACTGCAATTGAATACTGGTTTTGTCCTATCTATATTAAACAGCTTCTAGTATCATAAATTGCAGGATTATCCTTTTGGTCATTGTGACCTGTTTTGAGTAGCAAAATTATGGTGTAGTTCCAGCAAATGCACCCCCCTCCCATTTTTAAACTGATAGAGCTGTAAGGCATATGACTGTCTAACCCTTAAATTCCAGAGTAAAGGGATAGTGGTCCTTGAATACTGACTTACACATTATTCAGAGGTGAATTTTGGAGTCTGCACAAACACCAATTAATGTACAGTTTGCAACATGGTTCCCTATTTATCTGAATTCAGATGCTTGTAGGAATTGTGCACAGATGAAACCCTGCTTGAAAGTGCTTGCGTTGGTCAAACATGTTAGAAACAGTCATTAATCCATTTTTGTTTATTGTCACTATGTTTTTAATGACAGGTAATCTCTATTTAGGTTTGTAACGGTCGTCTGGAATATGTGTGCATCACTGTGAGTTTGTACCTTTTCCCATTCCTGTTATTAGTGGAATGGCTTAATTTGTAAGGCCGGCCAATTGTACAGGGGGAGGGGAGCACCTGGCTTGGAGGGCCAACAGATTGTATGGGGAGAAGCCAACAGTATGTAAATGGGTGACGGAAAAAAGGAGAGAAGAAACGCAGAGCCAAGACAGAAGTGGACGCCATCACAGGAAAAGGCAGGAGGGAAAGGATTGACACCGCATGGAAAACCTCAGGTGAACCCAGGTTCACTTCATGACAAATAATTTTTACTTTCTGGTGAAAGGTATTCAGGAGAGGACCTGACGGGCCAGCACAAAGAACTGTTAATCTGTTCGTTTTCCGGAATAGGAGGTATGGCCGGCGCCTCATTCCCCACCGCAGACTGAGCTAGACATTCCGTACAGATAATATTTAAAGGACTACGAATACATTAGATTTTTTTCTCTTGCTCAAATTTCTGTATTAGTAGTGTATGTGTTTAAGTGTGTTGTGCTGTGACTTGTGTTGAGTGGGAAGTGCTACAGTGCGATATTATGTATATAAGGGTTTTTTTGTCACAGTAAGTGTGTGTATCGTCTTCCAATAATCATGTTTTATTTAACCCTGCTTTCACTGGTGTGTCTCTACACTTGGGGTGGTATAGTAGGAAAGTAGTGCTGGTCACTCGCGCCCCGGATTATTTTTTTTCTTTTTCCTTTGCTGTCGCTCTAAGAGGGCAGCACATATTTTAATCGTGCCGGTTCTAAGAGCGGTTCAGGTTTATCTTGGGCAATGTGACTTTTCACATTTTTTCTTAAATGAAGCAATTAAATTACAAATGTATTATAATAATGATCACTGAGACGTTTATCATTTTTATAATTTATTTACTATAGTTGATGCTTTTATCCAAAGATAATATATAAAATATATATATATATTGTGAGAGATGGCTGGCAGTTTATCCCGGCCAGCACCCCCAGGCCGCTAGATGGAGTCCTCCCTGCAACATGGAAGTGCCCCGGATCCCTGCAGGGCATCATGGAAAATGGAGTTTGGTTTCACAGCCCTGCTGGATACCGTGGGTGCCGCCAGGGGACGCTGCACGGAGGCACAGGGATTGTTATTTTCCCTATAGTCCGGAAGTACTCCCTAGTCACGGGGATGGAAGAACTGAAGTACTTCCGGGCTGAAGAGAAATAAGAGTTTCCATCTAACCCAGAAGTGCTATGGAATCACAGAAGCACTCTTGGGTCACGGACTATTTAAAGCAGGGGTCCCCAACCCATGGTCCGCAGCCCACTACCGGGCCGCAAGAGAACTGCCGGCAACGGAGACTCACTCAGACTTTTCAGAACACTTGGCGGGCAGGGCTTTGCAGCGGCGCAGAGATATGAGAGAGACCGAGGTGAGAGAGTATTACAACAAAGTATTTTGATGGTCCCGACAGTTTCCCCATATGACACGAGTCTGTAGAAATTGCGTTACTACGAAGTACATTCAGCAGATGCTTTCATTACAATGAAGTGACCTTGAAATGCTTGAACGAATCATCCACAGAGCAGTTAGAGCTGTGGTCACAGCTCAGTTGTGCACGTTTGCACAATGATCCCCAAACAGAAACATTGTAATCTCTTTCTTCGAACTTTCCTCGTACTGTTTTTTTTTTGCTGTTTTTGTTTTCTGTGGTTTTCAGTGATACCTTTTGCTTATTGCTTGTCAACATTTGAAAAACATCCAGTAGAATTTAATTCATTGTCAACCTCCTATAGAAACAGCAGACACGAAAAAAAGATAGCAGTGTTAATGTTTGTGATGTCCAATCTGTTGGAATGGCAAATGCAAAGCATATGTCTTTGTTATATGCAAAAAAAGAAGAAAAATCTCGGGTTGCAAACGTATGCGAACTGCTTAATAACTTAATTTACATAACATTTCTATTATTATTGTGTATAAAACTGTTTTTTATTTTTGTTATGATATGGATTTTTCTTATACCGCAACACCGGTTTAAATTGCCTAAACAACGTTCAGAACGTGGCACAGGGGGACCTTTTTCGCTAAACATATGCAATGGAGTACATACATTAGTGGAGGTGTTGCACGGAGGCTCTTTTTCACTGCTACACCGCTAAACATGCATACAACGGAATACATGCGGTAGTGTAGGTATTGCGCAGTGAAAATAGTCTGAAGCTTTAGCAGACGATAAAGTTGAACATGATGACACAGAAGAACTTTTGCTGGACTTGTTGTCTGGAGATACTTTGGATTTAAAAGGTCGGATGTGGACCATTATGTTCAAATGTGTGAATACTGTTTCTATACTACTGGATAATACTGCAAGCCAAGTTGTACTTGTTTTATTTTTTTCAATACTGTGTAATGTACCTAGGTACTGTGTAATAGTGTGATGACATGTTGACTTTATTCTCGACATTTCCACTTTAATCTCGACGCATATGACGAGAATAAAGTCGACATTTCTACTTTATTCTCGCCGTTTGTCGAGATTAAAGTCGACATGTTGACTTTATTCTCGTAATTTGTTTTTAAAGTAGAATATTGTAAACTAAATTTCATCTTAAAATGAATATTTAATTTACTAGATTTTCTCAAACCTTGTCATGACGGAAGTTATGTAGCACATTAAATGCTTTGTGTTAAGTGTTCCCGGAGCCATGTTAATCGCTACATGCTTCTTAAACTGACTTCCTCTTGCAGTAAGAGGAGGCGCAGACAGCACACAGAATACATTCTCTTCATGATATTCCTGCTCCCTGAACATTTAGAATGCTAAGATAAATACTTGATATAATTTTCATGATGAAATGCATTAAAGCATGTATTAATCATGTGGGGGCATGGTGGCGTGGAGGTTGCACTGCTACCTCGCAGCAAGGTGGTCCCGGGTGTTCCCTGCTTTGAATTGGCATGTTTTTCTGGTGAGTTTACTCAGCGTGGTTCAGTTTCCTTTCAAAGTAGGATGTGGGGTTTTGTTATGCTATATTAAACCTGCTAGTGTATGTATTGCTCGTATTCACCCTGCGATGTGCTAGCACCCCGTTCAGGATTTCCTCCTGCCTTGCACACAATGCTTGCTGGGATGGGTGCAACCCTGAATGGATGGCATAATTAAACATGTATAACAAAGATATTTTAAAGTTCTGAACACTCCGTGGGCTAAGTTTATAACTAGTTTTAATTTCACAAGGATGTTTATTGTGTGGCGATTGGTTATGTGGAGAAAGATAAAGGAAGGATAGGAATTGTGGGTTTTGGTACATCAGAAAGAGACAGCACGCAGGCAATAAAGAAAAACCGCTCAGAAGAACATCCATTGAATTCTGTGTTCGTGTCTTCAACCACCAGATCATGAACCCAACATTTACACAATATTTAAGTTAAACCTGTGTGATACCCATTCATACATCCAGTTTTTTGGAACCTTGTCACACCTGCCATAAAGTTCTCTACACTGAACGTACACCTGGGGACCTCTTACTGCAAGGGAGCAGCACTACTGCCACACTACCATGCATGTTTAATACCTGCTTTAATGCATTTCATCATGAAAAATTATCTTAGCATTCTACATTTTCAGAGAGCAGGAATATCATGAAGTGAATGTATTCTGTGCGGCGATCGCTGCCTGATAGTGCAAGAGGAAGTCAGTTTAAGAAGAGCGTAGCGATTTAACAACTGGGTCCGGGAACACTTAACACAATGCATTTAATGTGCTACATAACTTATGACAGGGTTTGAGAAAATCTAGTGAATTAAACATTGATATTAGGATGAAGTTTTGTTTATGACATTCTACTTTAATGACAAAATAGACAATGAGAATAAAGTGGAAATGTCGACTTTAATCTTGACATATAGTTTTTTTTTTCTTCACTGTGTCCGTATTTTTTTTTCTTCATCGTGGCCCTAATACGATTCTGTAGGTCTATACCACAAATAGCATTATAAATGCAAGTTTCAGTTTTATTATTTATGTATATCGCTTAGCTTGAAGCAAGGTCCATATTAATGCAGTTTGCCTTAATGATGGTTCAGTTGGTAAAGATGTCATCACCAAGTTGCACTTGTTTTATTTTATTTTAGTTTTATTTGGTGAATACAGTGATCCCTTGCTATATTGCGCTTCGCCTTTCGCGGCTTCATTCTATCGCGGATTTTATATGTAAGCATATTTAAATATATATCGCAGATTTTTTGCTGGTTCGCGGATTTCTGAGGACAATGGGTCTTTTAATTTCTGGTACATGCTTCCTCAGTTGGTTTGCCCAGTTGATTTCATACAAGGGACGCTATTGGCAGATGGCTGAGAAGCTACCCAGCTTACTTTTCTCTGTCTCTCTTGCGCTGACTTTCTCTGATCCTGACGTAGGGGGATTGAGCAGGGGGGCTGTTCGCACACCTAGACGATACGGACGCTCGTCTAAAAATGCTGAAAGATTATCTTCACGTTGCTACCTTCTGTGTGCAGCTGCTTCGTGAAGCGACATGCTGCACGGTGCTTCACATACTTAAAAGCTCAAAGGGCACCTATTGATTTTTCAGTTTGTTTTCCTCTGTCTCTCTCTCTCTCTCCCTGCTGCTGACGGAGGGGGTGTGAGCTGCCGCCTTCAACAGCTTTGTACCGGCGGTGCTTTGCATACTTAAAAGCCAAACAGCCCTATTGATTTTTGACTGCTTGCTTTGTTCTCTCTCTCTCTCTCCTGACGCACACTCCTTTGAAAAGGAAGATATGTTTGCATTCTTTTAATTGTGAGACAGAACTGTCATCTGTGTCTTGTCATGGAGCACAGTTTAAACTTTTGAAAAAGAGACAAATGTTTGTTTGCAGTGTTTGAATAACGTTCCTGTCTCTCTACAACCTCCTGTGTTTCTGCGCAAATCTGTGACCCAAGCATGACAATATAAAAATAACCATATAAACATATGGTTTCTACTTCGCGGATTTTCTTATTTCGCGGGTGGCTCTGGAACGCAACCCCCGCGATGGAGGAGGGATTACTGTACTGTGTAATGCACCTGTGCTTGAAGTCTTGGAAGTACTAGTATTATTACTGGAAGTTGCACTATTATTTATTTTATTGTTATTATTTATTAGTTTAAATATTATGCAGTTTAATGATGGTAAAGTTGTTTAAAAAGTCACTTTAACATGTCAATGGACAGAGATTGTTAACATTAACAAAGTGTAGTTGGTTTACAAAAAATATTTACTATTTATTCTTTTTCTAAGACATGTTCAGTGCAATACAACTTTTGACAAACACCTCTGGATATTTTACTAAGTCTAAATGCCTGTTTGGATGGTTGAAAATATGTTGTCAAAATTTTAGTTTAAGTTGTTTTCAAACATTGTTCAATAAAGAGGCTCTATAATGTTATTCCTTCTCTTCATTAGTGCCACCCCCTTGAAAACTTTATGGGGCCATGCAAACCTGTATTAATACTTGTGTGCACATTAAAATGTTTTTTTGTACAATGTACAATTCTCATGACAGTGGAATAGATTATTCTTAGCCAGTAATTGCAGTGGAAAATGTGGTTAACATCCACTCATGCATGGGAAAAAAGTACCGTCCAATACCGTGAAGCTGGTATAATTTGGAAAAATACCGTGATATAGAATTTTGGTCATACCGCCCAGCACTAATATATATATATATATACAGTGGGGCAAAAAAGCATTTAGTCAGCCACCAATTGTGCAAGTTCTCCCACTTAAAAAGATGAGAGAGGCCAGTAATTTTCATCATAGGTATACCTCAACTATGAGAGACAAAATGAGAAAAAAAATCCAGAAAATCACATTGTCTGATTTTAAAGAATTTATTTGCAAATTATGGTGGAAAATAAGTATTTGGTCACCTACAAACAAGCAAGATTTCTGGCTCTCACAGACCTGTAACGTCTCTGTACGAGGCTCCTCTGTCCTCCACTCATTACCTGTATTAATGGCACCTGTTTGAACTTGTTATCAATATAAAAGACACCTGTCCACAACCTCAAACATTCACACTCCAAACTCCCCTATGGCCAAGACCAAAGAGCTGTCAAAGGACACCAGAAACAAAATTGTAGACCTGCACCAGGCTGGGAAGACTGAATCTGCAATAGGTAAGCAGCTTGGTGTGAAGAAATCAACTGTGGGAGCAATTATTAGAAAATGGAAGACATACAAGACCACTGATAATCTCCCTCGATCTGGGGCTACACGCAAGATCTCACCCCGTGGAGTCAAAATGATCACAAGAACAGTGAGCAAAAATCCCAGAACCACACGGGGGTGCCTAGTGAATGACCTGCAGAGAGCTGGGACCAAAGTAACAAAGGCTACCATCAGTAACACACTATGCCGCCAGGGACTCAAATCCTGCAGTGCCAGACGTACATAAGCCAGTACATGTGCAGGCCTGTCTGAAGTTTGCTAGAGAGCATTTGGATCCAGAAGAGGATTGGGAGAATGTCATATGGTCAGATGAAAAAAACTCTACTCGTCATGTTTGGAGGAGAAAGAATGCTGAGTTGCATCCAAAGAACACCATATCTACTGTAAAGCATGGGAGTGGAAACATCATGCTTTGGGGCTGTTTTTCTGCAAAGGGACCAGGACGACTGATCCGTGTAAAGGAAAGAATGAATGGGACCATGTATTGTCAGATTTTGAGTGAAAACCTCCTTCCATCAGCAAGGGCATTGAAGATGAAACGTGGCTGGGTCTTTCAGCATGACAATGATCCCAAACACACCGCCCGGGTAATGAAGGAGTGGCTTCGTAAGAAGCATTTCAAGGTCCTGGAGTGGCCTAGCCAGTCTTCAGATCTCAACCCCATAGAAAATCTTTGGAGGGTGTTGAAAGTCCGTGTTGCCCAGCGACAGCCCCAAAACATCACTGCTCTAGAGGAGATCTGAATGGAGGAATGGGCCAAAATACCAGCAAAAGTGTGTGAAAACCTTGTGAAGATTTACAGAAAACGTTTGACCTCTGTCATTGCCAACAAAGGGTATATAACAAAGTATTGAGATGAACTTTTGTTATTGACCAAATACTTTTTTTCCACCATAATTTGCAAATAAATTCTTCAAAAATCAGACAATGTCATTTTCTGGATTTTTTTTCTCATTTTGTCTCTCATAGTTGAGGTTTACCTATGATGAAAATTACAGGCCTCTCTCATCTTTTTAAGTGGGAGAACTTGCACAATTGGTGGCTGACTAAATACTTTTTTGCCCCACTGTGTATGTGTATATATATATATATATATATATATATATATATATATATATATAGATATATATGTAAAAAAATTCAAAGTTACATATTTTGATTTAATTCTCATAACTAGTTTGAATGTTCTGTGGGTGTTTTACAGTCATCCTGCATTGCTTCAGAAATTCTGTCGTAACCAATTTTAAAGATTTTTTTTTTTTCAGCAGATCAGTTTTTATGGTTGTGTGAGGAGCACCACACAGTAAAAGTCTTTAAAAAGCCTATAGGAATAGGACTACATTTATTTTCTTCTTGTTTTTTGTGTGCTACTGTAAATGTATACCTCGAACAAAAAAAAATTGTTGGATGTCAACATAACAAAAGTCTCATTCCAATGTAGGAGACTTTTTTCAGATATAAATTACAAGTTAACTTTTGACGAGATCATACTGGTCAAATAAACACAGATTGTTAAACCCAGTTAATCTAATATATAGTCAAGTTGAGATTTCAAGATCTCCAATGTACTGCTTTCACCAAGACAATTAGGAAAGATATTTCCGATTTGTATACTTCTGCATCGAAAGAAATACTCTTCAACATTTGCATGTAAAATACCTTAAACCAGCATCTTTCTGTTTCCCCACATTTTTGTTAATATCGGTCATCTATCTAATAATTTGAAACAAAATTTTAAGCACAACACCCACAAATCCAGATCAAGACCCTCCCTAGCCTGCCTAGAGTAGGTCTCACCCTAGGTATTATGACCCCCGAACTCCACAGTCAGGCTTTGGCTTAGAAAAGGGGGAACTGTCTTTTTAAAATTCAAAATATTCAATATGTACTTTAAATGTTCCAAACTAAACAAAATAATACCTGTCTTGGGAAAGGAAACCATGAACTTCTGGCTGGAGAGACCAGTCCAACAACTTTATGAATGAAGAAGTTATTTTATATAAGTCAGAGCACAACAAAAGTGGCAAAAAGGTATGCTTAAAAAGGCAGCCCAAGGCAAACAAGTCCAAGTCCACTTTGAAATCAATCAGAAACCAAAAAACAGAAGCAGTAAATCCAAAACCAGAAAAACAATACTTGAAATGAAACACTCCTTGAATGACAATGAGCTACTGAAGCACTAACTTCCCAGCCTCAGAAAATAAAGGCTGAGGGTGGTCTCAACTCTTGGGGTCCCAACAACAAAACCGATTGAGTATATACTGTGTATATACAGTGGAACCTCGGTTCACGAACGTCTTGGAACACGTACAAATCGGTGTACGACCAAAAAGTTTGCCAAACTTTTGCATCTGTTCACGACCACACACTCGGTATACAAACAAGCCAATTTCCCTTTCGGTTTGTGCGCGCCCATGATTTCCGCACGTGTTCAGTCTCTCCCTGTGCATTCCCTGTGCAGAGAGCGAGAGAGACACACACAGACACATGCGAGAGAGAGAGAGAGAAACACACACACACACACGCATGTGCGCGCGAGAGACAGAGCGAGCAAGCGAGCGAGAGAGAGGGGGCTGGCCGCATAAGGGCTTGTTTTTAAAGAGACAGATTCCAGCATTGTTTTAACCTCATTGTATTTAATGAAGACTTTTTTCTATTGGATTTTAACCTCCACTTCACTTCTGTTTACAGCGATCGGTTCGTAGCGTGCATTGTTGCAATGTTACTTTTCTTGGTGGTTTATTAAATTACGAATTTTTCAAATGTTCATTTTTTTCCCTGTGCTTAAAACTCATTTAAAAAAAAGTGTTTTTAGCCAGCGGTTGGTAGCGCTATAGCGCGAACTATTGCAGTGTTAGTTTTCTCTGTTGTTCAATGTTTTCTCAGTGTTATTCAATGTTTTTTACATTTAGTTTACTATTATGCTGTACATTCTATGGTATATTTAACTATATTTGTACTTAAAAATCTTTAAAAAAATATATTTACATACAGTTTATACTGTCTGGAATGGATTAATTGTATTTACATACAATCCTATGGGGTAAATTACTTTGGTTCACGACCAAATCGAGTTACGACCAGAGTTTTGGAACGAATTGTGGTCGTGAACCGAGGTTCCACTGTATATACTGTATATATAGTGAACACTAGAGGGCACTGTTGCTCTTCAATCCCAACAGACAGACACTGAGGACACAAGTTAAAAGCACCAAGATCTTGTTTATTCTTTGCAAATTCTTCACAGTGCTCTCTATCACCCCAGCCACAAGTAAGCAGGCAGTACAGCCAACAATTATTCTTTCTTTTCTTTTCTCCTCCACACCTCTCAGCAAGCTTTGTCTACCTTTCACCTGACTCTGGCTCCACGACTTGGTTTAAGGTGGTCCTTTTTATATTGGCCAACCATGAAGTACGTCTGTGCTTCCCTCACATAGCTTGCCAGTACTTCCAGTTTAGGGGAAAACCTTGTCTCCCAGGATCCTTCCACAGCACCCAACAGGGCTGAGATGCAGAACTCCAAGTCCCATGGTGCCCTGTGGGAATCCATAAGCTGCCCTCTAGCATCTCGGGGGAGCTGCCTTTCCCCATCCTTCCATATACAGGGCATCCTGGCCATCTATTACAGTATATATTTATTGTGAAATGATGAGCCTCAACACAAGACAAAGGTTTGGGGCACCCACCCGTGTACTTGACCTTGGCTGCAAAAAGGCAATGTTTTCAGCACAATAGAGTACAGAAGAGAGTCTAAAACAGAATTGCCCAATGGGGGAAGGAAGTTGGGGTTTATAGGGAGGTTTAGGGAAGTGATGTCATCCATGGGTCCGGGACAGGAAGTGATGTCATCCTCAGAGCTGAGGTGGAAGTGATGTCTTTGTACTCGGGCAGAATTTCCAGTGTCTGGTTTGCAGGGACAAAATAAGAGGGTTGAGTACACCCCACCACCCCTGGCCGGGCATGAAATTCTCTACTTTTGGTCCCTGAAGCTGGCTCCCATGCGCACGTGTGTGACAATATATAAAATCTTCCCTCATGATTGCGTGTTCATACAAAGCTAGACAGATCGTAAACAATAACTCCAGTAAACTCGTTTCTTACTCAGAGTGAGGCTTTTACTGGGGAATCTTTCATTCTTGATTGTAAAACCTTCAAAAAGCAACACAAAGGGTGTTTTCTGTACAATGTTCACACCAAACAATCAATCAGTAAACAAATACATTTATATATAAATTAATTAACTGTAGCAGATAACATCTTGCCAAGCGTTTACAAAATAATTGTTTGAAAGACAAGCTTATTGGCATATCTTCGCCAAGACTTAATGTGAAAGAACTGGTGTCATAAACAATGTTCAAAACTTCACTAAACTGTCTCCTTAAGAAAAGTGGATTGAACAAACTTAAAAACGTAATAGTTAAAATGATCACTATGTGGCAAATCTTGAGATAAAAGTGTGAACCGAATAATATATATATAATAAACATTACATAAAAGAAACACATGACAGTAATTCAAAAACAACACAAATATCAAATAAACAAGACATAAACTTACATGTAAGAAATGTAAGATTAAACCTCTGTTCTGACTTGAGAAGGCCAGTAGCCTATTTCCTAAGTTTGGGGTAAAGCTTACATTGTTACTAAACATCGCTGTAGCCTTGAGGTATACTTTTTAGGTTGAAACCCTATTTTCTTTTGTCACTGAGCAACTCCGAGCAATTGGGATTTGGTACACATTAGTTTATCTTCCTTATTTTGACCCTTGCTAGTTCTTTTGATTTTTTTATTTTCTAACCCGTACCCATTTTCATAGTGCTGTTACCAGTTCTTTCCGTGACAGTTCACACCCTAATAACTGAGTTCCCACCTATCACTACTTCACCCTTTTTAAAGGGTGGTTTTAAGGGGACCCATTAGGGCTCTCATCTCTGCCTGTAACCTCAAAGTTGTCAGAGCTGCTGTCTAGTTCAATGTAGGTATGAAAATGTTTTCACTCCTACAACTTTGGGCTTGATATCCCAGGACAGTTTTCACCTCTAACCTTGCATTTACATTGTACCAGTATTGACCATTCTCTGCCTTCCTTGCAACGCAGGCTAAGTACTGTGCTGATTACATGAGAGCTTGCTTTATCATCTTGCATACTCCATCATCCTCTGGCCACAGCAATTCTTTTCTTTGCTTGAATTGCAATTTTTGTATTTTTTATTTCATCCACAACATATAGTAGAGGGTTGTAAGACAAATTAAATGCATTAATGCTTGTCCTTGGGTTACCTGCTTACGCATGAGAGTGTCCATAACAGTACGGCAGAAGTTCCTTGAAGAGTTATAGTGAGAGGGGGTAAGGTTAAGGAAAAGCCATGAAAGAATGAAAATTAAATTAACTATTTACCCTAAATAACTTTTTGGTCGTTGACTTTGTAATATTTTCCATAATTTGTGAAGTGGTTATACTTACATCATTTTCCTTGTCAAACTGTTAGACTGCTAGACTTTCTTTCTTTTCTTTTTTTTATTTCTCATTTCTCTAAAAAGGCTGAATCTGTATCTAATACATTAATAAACATTAAGTAGGTCAATGACGTAAGATAAAAATAATAATAGTAATAATAACACATTTGACTTGTATAAGGGTCCTCCCTGCGTGGAGTTTGCATGTGCTCTCCGTGTCTGTGTGGGTTTCCTCTGGGTGCTCCAGTTTCCTCCCACAGTCCAAAGATGCAGGTTAGGTGGATTGGTGATTCTAAATTGTCCCTAGTGTGTGCTTTGTGTGTGGGTGGATGTGTTGTGTGTGAGTGCCCTGCAGTGGGCTGGCATCCTGCCCGGGGTTTGTTTCCTGCCTTGCGTTATGTGTTGGCTGGGATTGACTCTAGCAGACCCCCGTGACCCTGTAGTTAGGATATAGCAGGTTGGATAATGGATGGATGGATGGACTTGTATAATGAGATAAGAATGTGTGAAAACCCTATTTACTTTTTATAAACAAAATGAGATTGTTTAGTCATCCTATTAGCTGAGGGCAGGGAAAACCTACTGTCTGTAATTCCCAGCATCCAAAGTACACATAGCAGGTGTGTGCTCTGTCCAAAATTGTTCCTGCCTTATACCTAGTGCTGACTCAGTGGTACATGGAGTCCCTAGGCTGTGGTGGGTGGATGTCCCCTCTTAGTGATCGGAGTGGGTTCATATTAGTATGAGATATTGAAGATCAGGGGAGGGTTTTCCTTGGAGATCAGAACCTGCTTGGATTTTTACGTGATGTTGAAGAGCTGGGGCATCCATTTTCTAAACCCACTTTTCCAGAGTAGGTGTGCAGGGTAGCTGGATCCTAAACCAACAAGCATCAGGCACAAAGATGGAACAGCTCCTGCTTAGGGCAATAGTCCATTGTATGGTGAGCACACACACATGCACACGAGTGCTTGTTTTGACTAAACCTTAGTTTACTTTTAAAACAGTGTATGTTCCCCATCCCTCACATAAAACATCAAATTAAGCAAGCAGAAGACATGAGACAACTACAGTACATGTGGAAAAAAAACATTTTCCTTTTTAGGTGTGTTTGTATATAATGTGGAAAGCACCTACTGCAATAGCTATGTCTGTCTGTCCCGCTGTCTGCCTGTCCGTCCTTCTATCTGTCCTATCATACAAGCATGCAAGAAGGACCATGTTGGCTGCTAACAGCAAGGACAGGGCAGGATTACAGTTAACTAATTACTTACAGCAAATGGAGTTCAAGGTATAACATTCAACAAACTGAGCATGTGTTACTGTTTATCTGTACATGAAGAGCAGCTTTTGCTGCCATGTACAGTATCTTCAGGCTGGAATCAGTATCAGGATAATTGCCACGTTTCGCATTCCCATCCTTATATTATTCTGCTTGTGCCACAACTGCTATATCCCTCCACAAGAATAGTGAGGAATCCATGATTCCTGGCAGCGGTTTGGTCTTAGGCTTATCTTCAATTCTTAAATGTGACTGTGGTATTTGACTATTTATTTGATGCATACTTTGTTAACGAAACTGCATTATGACACTACCATTTTACACATCCTTTTTCCTTCACTTTAACGTAAGCCTCCCAATAAAATGAAAAGGCACATGCAGCCTAGCTGCGACCAACAGAAATGGTCTCATCAACCTACATACTTGCATCATTGCACAGAAGCAGAAACATCTACATCACGCCAGACCAACCAGCACAGGCAAGGTGCCTTAGAACAACAAAGACAACGTATGACAAACCACAGAGCGACATTATCCTAAGATCAGCGGCAGTAGGTCTTCCACCTAGACAGTGAACGAAAAATGAATTACACACACAACCGTTTTGAACAGCAGCAGCAAACTGCCAGATAACAAGAAACATTATGATGGAAAAACTACAGGGATTTCATAATATTCACAACTCAAAACAAGATATTTCCTTTATATTACAGCGTGGAAATTCCCAAGTCACAACAACAAACATTTAATAACGTCAGAGTTTATTTGCCAGGCCCTGTTTTTAACCATGGCCATTTGTACACTACATTTTCCAGTTGCATCAAAACCCAGGTTAAACGTAAACGTACTTGCGGGTTACACACAGGAGAATATTTTCGCTGACAATAACGTTTACGCAACAAATTGCATTTTCCGAAGATTATTATAGACTTTGTTATACTACATTACCTGATGGCCACACTTCAGACATAATGACTTACATGTTCCCTGCATTTCCCTTCTTTTCCAATATGTTCTGTTAAATTGTTCATGTTGCACTTTGTATTATAAGCATTCATGCTGTTGTAAGTGACTATAATAACATCCCATACTAATCATGTGACTATTCTAATAGTGAGTCCTTTCACAAGTCACTACTTATTTAAATAATCTCCTTTCTTACTGTAACCTGTGATGTTCTTCTCTCCCTCATCATCATTACATTAACGCTTTTATTCTTGCAAAATTTTCGCAAGCATGATTTGCTAGTTATA
The DNA here is from genome assembly GCF_900747795.2 of Erpetoichthys calabaricus. Lineage (NCBI taxonomy): Eukaryota > Metazoa > Chordata > Cladistia > Polypteriformes > Polypteridae > Erpetoichthys > Erpetoichthys calabaricus. Next base: position 133,949,976 of record NC_041406.2, read on the forward strand.
CAGTAAATCTGTTCTCTTTTAAATATTGCAGTTTGTCCTGCATAGTCCAGTGAATGACCTAGTGTGCCATGTTTACCAGTGGATTTGACTAGGATGTTTAAATTTCTACAGGCAGTTGTGCAAAAAAAGCCGTTCACTGTACTTGGTGAGGGTAAGGCAGGCAATTGTTCCATTTCAATTTGACCAATCATTTGCTGTTGAAGTCTGAATGAAACCCCTTTCAAATCACACACTTTTATCAGGTTGGCTCTTGCGCACTCCTGCAGACAGTTGAAACTAAAGTCCTTATTCAGCAGTTTTTTTCACCTTCCTATTTTTTTCCCCATCTTTACGGATGATAAACAATGCCTCAGAACTTATCATTGTATTTTATCTGCAATCAGTATTATACTCTTCATGATCTCTGAGAGTTGTTTAACAAGGTCCACTTTTCTAAAATCACATATAACAGAGGGTCACCTGAATCTGATAGCCACCTGTTAATTTTGCTTTTCATTTCACAAATTTATTTCACAAAAGGTATTTATGTCAGAAATACTAAGATTCAAATCCTGCGGATTTGTGTTTCAGATACCTGTATCTGTGCTGGTGTGGGTGAGGTCTTTTACTTCTTAAACAGCACACTGCTAAACAGCACTCCTCCATCCCCCAGGTAATCTTTAAGTAAGCAGACGAAGTGAGAGGTACCACATAAAGGTGCGAGAGGTACCATATAAAGGTGCGACAGTTCTTCATATCTAAATCCCATTGAGCTGGTGTCAAATTCAATGAAGCAGTACATCATGCAGACTGTTAAGCCATTGACCGAGACCAACTTGTGTGTGTAGTAAAAAAGTACTGGAAATTTGACCTGTAACCAATATATTAACAGACTTTAGAATATGTTAAGAATAGTTGTAGCGTATCAAGGATGTCACTCAGGGGTGTGAAACAAGTCCAAAAGACAGACTTCCTTTTAATCCTGTACCTAAAATGCCAGGTATGCCTGCAATAGCATGAATACCAATTTTAGTGTCAAACAAGGCATCCCTTTTTGTTGGAAACTATATTTATTTGCATGCATGGCACAATAAATAAAGTGGATAGGACTGGCGAGCTTTGTTGGGCTGAATGGCCTGTTCTCGTCTAGAGTGTTCTAATGTTTCTAATAGTAAAGTGGTCACAGCATGCACAGATTTGGACACAGCAGCCTTGTTGATAAATGTATAAATGGAGAGCTGTTGCAAGCTGCAAACTGGGACTGAAGGTAAAATTACAGTTTGTTCCTCTTTCCATTTTGTCCTACACCAGACCAAGGAGGCTCATTATTTCATCCCTGGGCAGTCTATATTTGTGCATTAATTGTTGATTGCTCAGATGGTCCTTGGAGTTCCTTTCCACCAGCAAAACAGCATTCAGACCAACAATTTGGCTTCTTGAAATGCACTGTCATAAACGGCATTTCCAATTGAATTGCAGAACTCTCTGTATAGCTGCCAGTGTCATTTCTGGTACTAAGGTGTGACTAACCTTCCAAAATTGAATGATGTGACTGATTACATAGTGAGTTTGATTGGTTATGTTTTTAAATTGTAAATGGATGTTAAATCTCTGCGGTGGGTTGGCACCCTGCCCAGGATTGGTTCCCTGCCTTGTGCCCTGTGTTGGCTGGGATTGGCTCCAGCAGACCCCCGTGACCCTGTGTTCGGATTCAGCGGGTTGGAAAATGGATGGATGGATGGATGTTAAATCTGGCCTTCTTTAATATTTTGTATGTATGTTTCTAATGTACTAAACAAAAAGTTATAAAAAGTGCATAGCCTACCAGAAACAACAATTTCGTACTGTACTCACCATTTAATTTGACATCTTTGGGTTGCAGGAAGGGAGGAGGAGGAGAATGAAATGGAAGGTGGTTATTGGTTGGAAGGAGCCTCCTTATACAAATCTTTTCTTTGTAAAATTGTCGAGATGGTGGATTTCGACATGCTGTACATATTAGCGAGGTCGGTCACACGAACACCACTCTCATATTTCCACACAATTTCCTTCTTCGTTTCGATTGTGATCACTTTCTTTACCTTCGTTACCTTCTCTTCCTTCCTTAGCAATTATCGAAATAAATTATATAAATCACTGCACTTACCGAAATTACGTTAACAAACACATGTATCTGGGCTCCGACTGACGCTTACGAAAAGCTCTCGGCTGTTTGTTTACAATTGCACAAGCGGATACACGTGACCGCATTCGGGTCATAACAGAAGACGTTGGTTGTAATTCAAAACAAAAATTGTCAGGCCGGTCGTATATCAAGGGTCGACTGTATATATATATATATATATATATATATATATATATATATATTATTATGCTGTCCAAATAAGAGCCTTTATATGTTATTTGTTATCAACTTAGGGTGACTGTTGTCTCTGACAGAATCACATGCAATCCAAATAAAGAACAACATTAAAAATAACGAATAAACAATTGACTTTCTTTGCTTGTGTACACATCTTTCATAAAATGATGCATTTATGTGATTTAATATCTATGCCAGCATTTCAGTATACCTGTACTAAAATCATATATTTTGCCTCCTAAAAGGTGCCTCACCTATGGTGAAAAGTATCATCATAATAAAAGGCCATTGTTCAATTCGACACATGATGCTGTACTTTGTATTCCAAGCTGTTTGGAAAACATTACAATGCAATTTCAGTTAAGGTTTTAGCCAGATGAAATAACTGGAACACCTATAGGCTGTGGACAGTCTTCTGATAATGAAATATAAAAGTGCAAATGTGATTTTTGTAAGCTCTTTTTTTTTTTAACTTACTAGGGGGCTTCGCCCCCTGCTCGCTTCGCTCGCCAACCCCCGTATTTGGTTTTCTGGATACACACTTTTAAGATTGTTTTTTCTTTGAATTGTTGCTATTTCATTAGTTTCATTTTTATTTCAGAACTTCTGTAAAAACAATATTTGTATCTTGCGAGTCCCAATATGCTGAAACTTTTTAATGAGGTCAGGATAGGTTTCTCTGTTTGGAATTTCAGCATAGACAAAATGATCTACATCATCAGCAGTTAATAATTTTTTTTTACAAAGTAACAAAGTAAGTAGAGTTCTGCATTGGACTCCTGTCTGTAAAGTCATGCTATTTTCCTCTCACAGTTCCAAAAGTACATGGGGTTACCAAGGTGATACCCCAGCTTTTGTCTAGGTTTTTGTACAAGTGCTAGACAGAACGTTTTTGACTCCTGGGGTAAATTTAGGTTTTTAAATAAGCAGACAGATAAATATATATACATTAACAAAGTAACCAATAAATGCATGTGCGTTAAACTCCATTTTTGAAATTCTCAAGATTCTTTATTTGTCACACGCATAGTTATACAGGACAACACGCAGTGATATGCATCTTGATCCGCTTATCAAAAACTGTGCAAAGTTAGAAGAATATCAGTTAGATTAACAAAAAGTCATAGATCGAAAGATAACAGTATAGTAGAACATAATAAATAAGTAAAATTATGTGAATAAAGTAGAATTAAGTGTTAAGGTGCAACAGTGTAGTAATTATTGTGCAAAACAAAAGTTAGACTGGTGCATAGTTAAATGAGGCAGTTTGTTTGCGCTACTGCGATCTTTACTTTTTTAGATTTTCTAATTTTCCTACTTTCATATCCTTTAACTTTCTCCACATGTGTATAGCGCCAACATTTTGAGCCTTTTTAATTTCCCTGGTTTCATAATCTCTAACCTGCTCTGCATGTGTTTAGCGTCAATGTTTGTAAACGTCTCTATGAAGTTCTACTTTGTCTTTTACTCACTGTCATTTAATTCTGAGCCGGATTGGGCGTGCTTTTTTTTCAATTCCACTTGTTCCGGGCTGATAATTACTTTCCTTATTTTCTGAATTTGCACCTCGATTATTCTTTTTTGCTCTTTTTTCTGTCCAATGCATTTGAGTCTCATTTCTCCGCGCTTTTCTTTCTTCTTCGTTTAATCGTCGACGTTTCATTTCTACCCTATTCATTTCTACTGTATTGACTTTATACCCTTTATATGCACTGAGAGCCTTGGAGCTGTGTGTGCTGCGTGACTGCCTTTACAATACTGATTTGTTTTTTTTGATATTGCTTGTAAGTAGGGTGTGTCTTGCAAGACTCTCGTTCTATGTTCCCGTGAGACGCACCGTGGTAGGTCTCTTTTGTCTTGCGGGTCTTTAAATTATCTTATGAGAAAGATCACGTATCACTATCAGGACAGGGGACAGGATTTCTTTTTATAATAGATAGATTACATTTACTAAACTGAAATTTTTACTTATTGCTTTATATCTATTTTTATTTCATTTATTTTTTTCTGCGCCTGTTTGATTGAAATATGCACTTTTGGTTTTTACTAATACATGTGGAAACAGTTTTTTGTCTCCAGAACTTTTTTATATTGAAAAATTTAATTGAAATTTAAACTGAAAATATATGCAAACAATATATGGTGTGTTTCACAAATGTTTATTTTTTTACTCAAGCAGTGTTATGTAATCTATGGTATTTGTGAGTTGGGCAGTAGAGCTGTACATATCTGCACGTATAGCTAATGTTCCATTACCTTTTATTTTATACACTTAATTTAACAGGTGTGAACATGTGAAATACACAAGTGGGAAACTTGTACTGTATTTCTTGTCTGCCTCATAGCAAGTAAATATAGCATAAGTGCAATGGTAACATCAACTTCTTTGGTTTGTTCCATTCCTAATAAAATATGCTAACCTGGGATATGTAAAGTACTGTTACCTTTATCAGAGTAAAATGTGATTTAAAATTGAGCAGAAAACATAACTTTGTGTAATGAAAATGCAGTCTCCTAGAAACAATAAAATATAATGGTTTAATCCAGAATTAAAACGTCCTAAACACTTGGAATACAAAGATTTATTATAGAGATTTATGTTATTTTATGATGAAATGCAATAAAGAATTATTACATACTGTAGATATTTTATAAGTAAATTCTTCATTTAAATAATTTAGACTGTTAATAAATATAAATATAATTTATTATTTCTATCTTTTTTAAGACTCAGTGTTCTAAGGTCATAGCTAGCTTTACTTTTACAGAGATAATTTCTGCGTGCCAATTTATTATGGGGAGAAGCAGGAAGAAAGGAAAGGGAGGAGGGGCAGAGCGGCGAACGAAGAACAATACAACCCAGCATATCAGTAAACCCTCAACGTGAGGAAAATTTAAAATGTACTGAAATGTATTCACTTTATATAAAGATTCTGCAAAAATAACATATGAATGAAATTTATAGAGAAAATTTACAAATTGCCACCAGGCTATACAGGTGGCCAAACATGTACTGTATGTATAAAGCATTAGAAATACCGCAATGGGACATATGCATGCACAAAACATGGAAAGAGGTTAAAGCAACAAATCGCCCTTTAAGGAACTCATTTGGTTAGGATTGTCCATGTCTAAGTTATCTAAAATGGTTGAATATGGCACGTTCTATATTTGGAATGTGCATTTCAGCTTTGTTTCAAGTTACTGTGCTCCCAGACACAATATGCTGGTGAAAGGGGTGCAAAAACTTTGAAAGAACATAGTGGGGCTTGTATCTTTCAGGCTGCTGGTGTAGCATGATGAGCCACACTAAAAGCTAACACAATTTATCAAATTTGTGGTTCTGTACATCCTCCTCAAATTCAGTTCACTTTAGCTCAAGATGTTGGATTAGCTAGAATTTCCTCATATAGTTTGGCTTCTAACTCATTTTATTTCTTTCTTTCTAGGCCAACACAGCTATCTATACACTGGTTTAAAATGTTCCCCTTTTAAATGTGCTTTTTACTATTTCTTTCTTCCTTAAACAAATGCTTGCCGGCTTCAATGTGATATGTCTGACTTAACTAATACTTTTTTCTTATCTTTTAATATGTGTCTTATATGAGTAGCAGGGACTATTAAGGAGATACAAAAATAGGTGTTATTCTAACAAATACTAGGGGCCTCATGTATAAACGGTGCATACACACACGTTCAAATCGCGATGCATAAAACCTAAACTTGGCGTAAAGCCACGCACATTTCCACGGTACCTCATACCCTGGCGTACGCAAGTTCTGCGCTCGGTTTTGCAGACTGGCGGCACCCAGCGTCAAAGCAGTGCTACTGTTCCTGTGTGGTTACCCTTTCTTTTTTAGATCCACATCCCTGATGCAGTTTTATAAATACTCTGAAATTAGCCACATATTGTTTATTAGTTTAATGCATCTGATTGTAATTAACCTGTAACAATATAATGGTCCACAGAATGGTCAAACTATTCTAAACACAATCGTTGCTTTAGCATTGTTACTCTCACTGCACCTTCTTCTTCTTCTTTCAGCTGCTCCCGTTAGGGGTTGCCACAGCAGATCATCTTTTTCCATATTACTCTCACTGCACCACACAGAGTATTTATATCACTGTATCTGAGTGGGGAATCACAGCTGTACAGCTGCTGATCAGAAAGAGAATTATCGGTATACAGCATCAAGCACACGCTGCCTCAGCCATGCTGTCTATTGAACTGCTCTCATACAGCAAACGCTTCAGAGCCTTTCCTGTACTGACTTCGCGGTTCAGAAACAGTTTCACCCCAAGAACTATAAACGCACTGAATCAGTCCATCAACTGCTCCTTGTAGAACTGTTTGTACTTTGAAGTACGGATTACCTCACTGTAAATTTGCGATACAGTTATAATATTGCACAACCTGAGCCACTTTATAAAGCGCATATTTACATATGATGACATCATTTTTAAGATGAAATGCAGCAAAATTTTTATTATATTATACAGATAAAACTTTAACTTCATTTAAGTAATCTATATTGTTAATAATTAAACATGTGAGGACACAGTGCCGCAGCGCTAACGAGGATTGTTCACAGATTGTTCTTGCCTTGCACTGTATTCTTGCTGGTGCTAGAAGGATAGATGGATAGAATAATTAAACACGTACTACGAAGATATTTCAATGTTCCTTAAAAGTTTTGAAGAATTGGCGTTCTAAGCTTACAGATGGCTTAACGTCTATTACAGAGTTGATTGTGTGGCGATTTGGTATTTGGAGAAAGAAAAGTAAGGACAGGAATTGGGAGTTAGTACGTTTGAAAGAGACTGTACTGCTACAATAAAGTATTTCATCAGAGGTCGCACATTGCGCAGCAAGCATCTTGCGTGAGACATTAACAATCACCGCGTCACCGTGTTCCCATGTTTAATAACATGCTTTAACTCTTACCATCATGAAAATGATATCATGTATACATATCAGTATTTTCGTTATTCAGAGAGCTGTAATATTATGAATGTAATGGATTCTGTGTCCTGTCAGAGGAAGAGAAAGCCCGGAAGACGTAGTAATTCACACACATAGAGCACATAGACGATCAAATACAAAACAAAGCATTTAATGTGCTACTTTAGTTACGATGGGATTTGAGAAACTAAACATTAAACAATTTTAAGATGAAGTTTATGATGTTCTACTTTAATGACAAAATAAACTGTGATTAAAATGGAAATTTAGAGATTAAAGTTGACATTTCGTGCTTTTTTCCCACTTTGTGCCTATTTTTTTTCTCTGTACCCTAATAAGCTTACATATGACACTCAGACGGTGGGCTACGACTTGCCTTTTCACGGCGACTTTGATATGTGACAACTTCTTTTTTATTTCGGGCACTGTGTGACTTTGTGAACTTGAGCTTTCGAGTTTCTCTGACCAAAGTTATTATAGTTAACGAAAATTAAAAACAAAACTGAAACTATTATTAAAAAAACATTTTCGTAAACTGAAATAAAATAATTAACAAAACTGAAATGAAAAACTAAAACTAAACGAAACTATTAAAGGAGCTGGAAAGACTAACTGAAATAAAATAATAATTTACTAAAATATTTTTTGTTTTCGTTTTTGAATGCATATTCTTGCCGTTAGTCTTTAACCCTTGCAAGTTTTCTCTAAAACAGAAAGTCATCCACCTTGAGCCGCCCGCATATATTCATCCAGTGAATGGCGGCTGGTGATGAAGGGCGGCTGTTCACACAGCATTTGCGGTGACAGAGCAAGCTGATTGCGGGTGCGTAAAGCGTGAGAAATAGAAAACGATTTGCATGCCGCCTTTCTTTGTGCTTGTTGTATATCAAGATGTAATTCAAACAGCTGAAATCAGAATGTGCTGGTCAACAAAACTTTTACCATATGGACAGAAAAATCACGAGTGAGTAATGTTTCAGTTTATTTCTCAGGTGTCTGCTTTTTGTTGACAGCAATTCACCTGCCACTTCGCACAGGAGAATTCGTTTTTACTTTCTCATATACGAAGTATAGAGAAAGTATAGTAATCATGAAAAAGTTCGACCTCGATATTTTGATGAATCTTGACGTTATAGACTAACCAGTGTGCAACAATACTGTTTTTTGGAATTGTGTGTGTACGCACATGCGCGTGTGTGTAATGGATGAAATTCGGCATGTGGTTGTTACACAATAGATCTGTATTAACTTTTGGGTCAAATCCATCACCCGGAAGTGGTACTTTACCTAAACACATACTCGATTTTTTTTTTTATACAGCTGCATTCCGATTTATTCAACTTTACTTTTATAATAATTATTAATTTGATGTGTTGTTGATGGTTCCTTAATGTACATAAAATAAAAATCATTGTCTTGCGGTTTACTCCTCAAAGATCCATTCCCATATCTGAGTATACAAGAAAGTCGAGGGGAGAGCACTCCCGGTTTTTGAAAATAAAACGGCACTAATCGAGAGACTGACTAGGTCATCATACAAGATCAACATATTGTTGCTGACCAATCACTTTTGCTTTAAAAACATACAGACTTCAACAGAGGCACGTGTAAAATAAACAATCTTTTTATTTTTCTTCAGCTGGAGGGCACATCTTCCCTGTAATCCCTCCAGCCACAACACAGTCCCACAAGCACTGATACAACACAAAACAACACTTCTTCTCTCCACCTTGGCACCACCACTCCTCCCAGGCAACCTCGTCCTCTTCCTCCCGATTCTGGCTTCTGAGTGGTGGATGCTGGCCCTTTTTATAGCCCACCCGGAAGTGCTCCAGGTGCTTGATCACCTGTGGCTAATTGCACTTCCGGCTGGGGCTGCAGAGATGTCCAGGTGGGTTCCTGGCTCCATGCTGCACCCCCTGGCGGCCACCCCAGCTCCCCACAGGGTTGTGGAGAACTCCATCTCCTATGAAACCCTGCAGGAAACTGAGGCACCATCGTCAGCCAGGGAGCCTGCCACCAAGCATCCCGGGGGAGGTAGTGAGATGTCCATAGCTGCTCCCCCGGAACATATACAGAAGGGGCGTCCCAGCCGGGCATGGGACCCGGCCGCCTGTCACACAGGGATTTTTCCTGCCTTGCATCCAAACCTGCTGCGGTGGGCTCCAGATTTCCTGCAATCCTACACTGGATAAACAGGTTTATATAATGTATATGTTGTTCTTAATCTCAGACGCTATCTCTGTATTCATTCAAAAAGGCGTAATTCTGGGAGGAGTTGGGGTGGGACAGCAGGCGCGTGCACGTGCGTTACTTTTCACGCTGACCGGGATTTATGGAGCGGAAGAACGTGGAAGTTGGCGTTCGTACAGATTTATGCATCTGGATTTTTTTGTGCGTAAGCACATTTCCGCTTTTGTGCTTACGTCATGTTATAGGTGTGAATTCTACGCACGGCGTTATGCATGAGGCCCCAGGCGTGCATAGAATTCACACTTAAACATGGTGTACGGACAAAAATAGAAATGTATGTGTAGCCGCAGAAGTATAAGGCGAGATCAAGCACGGGTAAAATGCGTGCCGAAAGAAATCTCTCAGTCCAAAAGTTCGTTTTAAAAATGTTTAGTGAAAGTTAAAAGCAAATAATCCACACAAGAATACAGAAAAAAGTAGCTACACACGTAGAATAAAAGGCAAAAAAAAGGAAAAATATATCTTCTCTAAACTTAGCTTTTCTTGTGAAACTTTAGTTATTTCTGTACTTAAAAGTTCTTTACTTCTTCTTATATACTTAAAGATTCTTAGATTCTTCTTCTGTGCGTTTTAAACGTACGCCACAACACTTAAATAACTTAACTCTGTTTTCTTAGAGTTAATTCACACACGCAAAAGGTCCATAGGCCCGTAGGCACGGGCACGGTTTAAAACCTTGTGCCCTCTACACCTTACACATGGTAAGGCTGGTCATTAACTGAAGATTAATGTTAAGTCAAGGCTATTAGAAATGGTAAGAATATACCAATACAATTCTACTTATGGGGGTTATAGGAGCCTACCATAGATTATGCTTTGTCATTTAGTAAAACATTTATGAATCTTATGTAACTACGCAATGGCTCTTACAGTATGTAAGCACAAAAAAATCCAGATACGTAAATCTGCACATACACCAACTTCCATGTTCTTCCTTTTCATAAATCCCTGTTTGCGTGAAATGTTTCACATGTGCACATGCCTGCCACCCCACCCTGTCTCCTGTCAGAATTATGCCTCTTTGAATATGCAAATCAATATAAATAGCCCTTAAGTTCAGTGTTCTGTGAAAAGACCATTGGCAAAGCACGTGAAAAAAAAAGAATTTTGGAGAATGTGAAGTGGAGGCAAGGAAAACATACTATTTGTTGGCATAAGCAGTGGTATAAACAATAAAAAGAAGTTGGTTGAGTGACGCAGAGTGGCTGAGAAACTCGAAAGTTCAAGTTCAGAAAGTCGCCCAGTGCCGAAATAAAAAAGAAGTGATTAGATATCAAAGTCACCATAAAAAGGCAATTCGTAACCCACCGTCTGAGTGTCATATGGAAGTGTATTAGGGTACAGAGAAAAGAAAAAAATAGTGACACTGTGAAAAAAGGTTGAAATGTCCACTTAAATCTCATAGTTTATTTTGTCATTACAATAGAACGCTGTAAACTTAATCTTGAATTCAATGCTTATTTTACTAGAGTTTCTCAGATCCCATCGTAACTAAAGTAGCACGTTAAATGCTTTGTATTCTGTGTATTCTTCCATGTGTTCTATGTATGTGAATCACTACGTGCTTCTTAAACGTGCTTTCTCTTATGCCGACAGGACACAGAATACATTACATTCATGATATTACAGCTCTCTGAACAATTTAAATGCAAAGATGAATACCTGATATCATTTTCATGATGAAATTAAATAAAGCATGTTACTAAACACGAGAAACAGTAGAGCAGTGGTAGGGATGAGCTGGCGCCCTATCCAGAGATTGGTCCTACCGTCCAAAAGATGCTTTCTGGGACATGTGCGACCCTCTATGAAATGATTTATTGCAGCAGTACTGTCTCTTTCAAACGTACCAAACCCCAATTCTAATCCTTCCTTTTCTTTCTCCACGTAGCCAATTGGCACACAACAATAAATGTCAAACCATCAGTAAGCTTAGAATGCAGACTCTTCCAAATTTTTAAGGAACATTTAAATATCTTTGTTGTACATGTTTAATAATTCCATCCACCTATCCATTGTCACGCCAGTCCCAGCAAGCATACAGCACCAGGCAAGAACAATCCCTGGACGGGGTGCCTGCTTATTGCTAATGCTGCGCCACTGTGCCCCCACATGTTTAATTATTAACAGTACAGTAATCCCTCCTCCATTGCGGGGGTTGCGTTCCAGAGCCACCCGCGAAATAAGAAAATCCGCGAAGTAGAAACCATATGTTTATATGGTTATTTTTATATTGTCATGCTTGGGTCACAGATTTGCACAGAAACACAGGAGGTTGTAGAGAGACAGGAACGTTATTCAAACACTGCAAACAAACATTTGTCTCTTTTTCAAAAGTTTAAACTGTGCTCCATGACAAGACAGAGATGACAGTTCTGTCTCACAATTAAAAGAATGCAAACATATCATAGACTGTCAGAGAGATTAGAGAAAAGCAAACAAATCAATAGGGCTTTTTGGCTTTTAAGTATGCGAAGCACCGCGGCACAAAGCTGTTGAAGGCGGCAGCTCACACCCCCTCCGTCAGGAGCAGAGAAAGAGAGAGAGAGATAGAGAGAGAGAGAGTTTGTTTTTCAGTCAAAAATCAATACGTGCCCTTCGAGCTTTTAAGTATGCGAAGCACTGTGCAGCATGTCGCTTCAGGAAGCAGCTGCACAGAAGGTAGCAACGTGAAGATAATCTTTCAGCATTTTTAGACGAGCATCCCTATCGTCTAGGTGTGCGAACAGCCCCCCTGCTCAATCCCCCTACGTCAGGATCAGAGAAAGTCAGCGCAAGAGAGAGAGAAAGTAAGTTGGGTAGCTTCTCAGCCCATCTGCCAATAGCGTCCCTTGGATGAAATCAACTGGGCAAACCAACTGAGGAAGCATGTACCAGAAATTAAAAGACCCATTGTCCGCAGAAATCCGCGAACCAGCAAAAAATCCGTGATATATATTTAAATATGCTTACATATAAAATCCGCGATGGAGTGAAGCCGCGAAAGGCGAAGCGCGATATAGCGAGGGATTACTGTATATGTTATTAAATGAAGTTTAAAAATGTATCTGTATAATGTTATATACATACTTTAATGCATTTCATCTTAAAAATAATATCAAGAGCTCCAAGAAGATAGTATGATGTAGCGGGTCCGTGGCTTAGAAAGAATGGCCAGTTTTAAATACAGTAAATAATCACTGCAGTCGCGGTTTAAAGAGGAGGCGTGGTAGTGTGGACGAGGCTGTTCTCGGACGTGATGTGGTGCGGTGGTTTCCTCGTTTAAATGCACAGGTTAGGAATCGTCCGTATCCGTGATTGATGCTGGGAACTGCTAATCGCATTATAAATCGGAGAAGCGTGAGTGCAGAGGGGAGAAAGAAGAGAGAAAAAGAAAGAAGGAAAAGAATGGAGATTAAGGGAGAAGAAGGCAGGAAGCAAAGGAGCTGGTGTGAGCGAGCGAGCGAGAGCAGGCTTGCTGTAATAACGACAGGCAGTTGGGAGAAGTGAGCCCTAGCGGAGTATTTGGCTGGTATCCGGGGGCAGATGGATTGGGTCACTCCTGCTGAGCTTTGCAGAGGAGCAGGAGTGACCACGATGGAGGACGGCTTGCCGTGTTAAGGCCGCGGAAGGCAGCAGGAGTCGGAGGCTTGGAAGGTGGATGCTCCAGTGTGAATGCCCTGGTCGCTGGGGCACCCAAGTCTCTGTCTGGAGGAACTAAACGAAGCCAGAGATCAGGAAGCTTCCAGACCAGCAGGCAGGAGAAGGTCAGCTGCAGGTAGGGCGACTCCCCTGGTGCAGGGCCCGGAAGAGAGAAGCAGGGGAGCCGCCAGTTAAAGAAGGCACCAGGTTTTGTTTTTAAAGGACTGCTTCATACCCTTGTTTTTAACTTCGTTTTTAATGGAATTATTTATTGGATTATTTTAATCTCCACTTTGGATCACCCTGGTTTTATGGATTATTTATTTATTGACATTTTGAGGCACTGCACTGTTTTGGACACTGTTTGATTTTTGAATTGTTTTTAATAAAAGTACTTCTGCACTTTACACCTTTCCCCTTGCTTCGTTTGGTGTCCTTATTGTCCAGCTCATCCCTGGCGTCGGGTTCAAGAGGCTCCCAAAAGTAAAAAATGAACATGGAGCTGAACCTGCATTGTCACAGATAGCTCATGGAAATCTAAATAGACTTAGAAGCCAGTCGTCATCATCTGTAAATACGCACTCTCTTCTATTGAATTGAATTGAATTCCTTTATTGTTATTGTATGGTGTAATGAAATTCTGTAACTCTTGGGATGAAACTGTTTCTGAACCACAAGGTTCCTACAGGAAAGGCTCTGAAGTGTTTGCCGAACGGGAGTACTTCAAATAGACTGTGTGCAGCTGAGGCAGCATGTGGTAGAAGCTGTATGCTAATTATCTTCTGCCCTCTCAACACATCCCACGGTAGAGCGTTCCAATCAGCTGCTGTACAGCTGTGACTCCACACTCAGATACAGGAGTTAAAATACTCGGAGTGGTGCACTGAGAGTAGCAACGCTAAAGCAGCTATGGTATTTGGAAAAGTTTGGCTATGTATTTGATAAAGCCACGTCTGGGATGTGAATCTAAAAAAGAAAGGGAATCCACACAAGAACAGTAGCACTGCTTTGACGCTGGGTGCCACCAGTTTGCAAAACCGAGCCGAAACTTGCATATGCTCGGTGTGAGGCTGCCGTTAAAATGTTTGTGGCTTTATGCCATGTTTAGTTTTTATACATCTTAAAGTGTGTGTGGAAACGGCTTATGCATGAGGTTAAAGGTCTAAAACTTGAAAGTACACCTTATGAAGAGTATCTAGAAGTGATAGTGGATTTGTCACTATCTACGATCAGATAGTGTACAGAAGCCTTTAACACTAGAATTACCAGAGCCTACGAAAAAACTCGTATATCCGGCCCACCTTAAATCGCTTCTTAAATCCGTTCACACCTCTCCGCCAGCATCCTTTGTCCTCTAAATGTGCTGATAAAAGACAAGCTGCCAGCAGCCGGCTATTCCATCCCCCCACCGACTTAGAACGTGAGCGAAGTTTTCCCAGCTCACGCCTTGATTGATTATGTGGGAGTGAAGTGGAGTTTTACAGTGGAAATAAGACATCATTATTCTAAAGTAATCTATGTAAACACATTGTTAAAACAGAAACTTTTTCATATTTTAGTAATAAATGTTACAAAATGTAGTAGGCATAAACTATAGAATATATAAAGCCCGAGTTCCAAAGATCAAATAAACACTTTCACAAAAGCTTCAAGAATGATTCAACAGCTTCTGTGGCGTAGCGCGTTAAGATTTGCCTCATAGCGCAGAGCAGCTTTTCCTTGCCTCACAGACCTGAGTTCGATTCCCCGCTGGGGGTGAAGTGTTGCTTTTTTTTCTTCTCTTTTAAACCTCAAACGGACATAAAATTTATACATTGGTATGCACTGTCAGTTACTGAGATCGTTATATTTTCATGTGGGATGCTCCTTTTCAAATATTTTTTTAACAATTGAGACTGCACTGAATAAGCGCAGGCGCTAAAACATCACCCCTCCCCTGATCTTACTTAGAGAGTCAAGGACAATGCACATGTTGTTCTTTTTTTCTTTCAGTACACGTGGCTTCCCTGTTTATTTATATATCTAGTGACTTCTCTGCCTGTCTGTCTCTCTATTACGCAGTGCTCTGTCTGTCTGTGTGTTATGGATCTTAAAAATAAGTTATAAGGACAGTTGTTCCTATTAATTGCAGTCTCAATTGTTAAAAAAATATTTGAAAAGGAGCATCCCACATGAAAATATAACGATCTCAGTAACTGACAGTGCATACCAATGTATAAATTTTATGTCCGTTTGAGGTTTAAAAGAAAAGAAAAAAAAAAGCAACACTTCATCCCCAGCGGGGAATCGAACTCAGGTCTGTGAGGCAAGGAAAAGCTGCTCTGCACTAAGAGGCAAATCTTATACGCTACAGAAGCTGTTGAATCATTCTTGAAGCTTTTGTGAAAGTGTTTATTTGATCTTTGGAACTCGGGCTTTATATATTCTATAGTTTATGCCTACTACATTTTGTAACATTTATTACTAAAATATGAAAACGTTTCCGTTTTAACAATGTGTTTACATAGATTACTTTAGAATAATGATGTCTTATTTCCACTGTAAAACTCCACTTCACTCCCACATAATCAATCAAGGCGTGAGCTGGGAAAACTTCGCTCAAGTTCTAAGTCGGTGGGGGGATAGAATAGCCGGCTGCTGGCAGCTTGTCTTTTATCAGCACATTTAGAGGACAAAGGATGCTGGCGGAGAGGTGTGAATGGATTTAAGAAGCGATTTAAGGTGGGCCGGATATACGAGTTTTTTCGTAGGCTCTGGTAATTCTAGTGTTAAGCGACAATAATATAATTCAGTTCTCAGTTTTACAGAAGAGCCCAGAAGCAGTACTGAAAATTGTTAACTTTAATTTTGGTATGGCAAATTTTGAGCAGGGCGGCACGGTGGTGCAATGGTATCGCTGCTGCCTTGCAGTAAGGAAACCTGGGTTCGCTTCACGGGTCCTCCCTGCGTGGAGTTTTCATGTTCTCCCCATGTCTGCATTGGCTTTCTCCAGGTGCTTCGGTTTCTTCCCACTGTCCAAAGACATGCAGGTTAGGTGCATTGCCGATTCTAAATTGTCCCTAGTGTGTGCTTGGTGTGTGGGTGTGTGCGTGGTTGTGTGCCCTGTGGTGGGCTGGCACCCTGCCTGGGATTTGTTCCTGCCTTGTGCCCTGTGCTGGCTTAGATTGGCTCCAGCAGACCCTCGTGACCCTGTGTTAGGATATAGCGGGTTGGAAAATGACTGATTGACTGACTGAAATTTTGAGCAGATACAGGAAAGTTTTAAGTGGGATAAAAGTGGGATAGCTTTTAAGTGTGGAAACGGCTGAGGAGCAGTGAAACAGTTTTAGAAACATGTCACATATAATGCAAAACAAATACATCCCAAAATTTGGAATTAGTAGGAAATTAAAAAACACCCTGCACTGGGTTAATAAAGAGTTGACAAAGAAGCTGCAAAGAAACAGAAAGCAGTACAAGACCTATCTATCTATTATGAAAAGAAATCCTGTCCTGGAAAGTAAAAAGCAAGTCTACGATACGTGATCTTCTCGTAAGACATTTTAAAGACACGCCCTACTTACAATCTATCAAATAGGACAATAGGCAGCAAAACATTCAGTCTTGTGAAGGATTTGAGCACACACAGATCTAGGGCTTTCAGCGCATATAAAGCGTATAAGGTACGTTATAAATTAAATGTCGACATCTAAGCGAAGAAGAAAGCAGCACGGAGAAAAGAAGACTCAAATGCAGAAACAAGAGCAAAAAAGAGTAATCGAGGTGCAAATTCAGAAAATAAGGAAAGTAATTATCAGCCAGGAAAAAGTGGAATTGAAAAAAAGCATGTCCAATCCAGCTCAGAATTAAAAGACAATGAGTAAAAGAAAGTAGAACTTCATAAAGACGTTTACAAACGTTGACGCTAAACACATGTAGAGCAGGTTAGAGACTATGAAACCAGTGAAATTAGAAAAGCTTAAAAAAAAAAAAAGCGGTGCTATACACATGTGGAGAAAGTTAAAAGATATAAAAGTAGGAAAATTAGAAAATATAAAAAAAGAAAGTAAAGATCGCAGTAGCGCAAACAAACAAACTGCCTTATTTAACTATGCAGCAGTCTAACTTTGATTTTGCACAATAATTACTACACTATTGCACCTTAACACTTAATTCTACTTTATTCACATAATTGTACTTATTTATTATGTTCTACTATACTGTTACCTTTCAATCTATGACTTTTTGTTAATCTAACTGATATTCTTCTAACTTTGCACAGTTTTTGATAAGCGGATCAGGATGCATTTCACTTCGTGTTGTCCTGTATAACTATGCATGTGACAAATAAAGAATCTTGAGAATTTCAAAAACGGAGTTTACCGCACATGCATTTATTGGTTACTTTGTTCATGTATATATATTTATCTGTCTTCTTATTTAAAAAGCTACATTTACCCCAGGAGTCAAAAACGTTCTGTCTAGCACTTGTACAAAAACCTAGACAAAATCTGGGGTATCACCTTGGTAACCCCATGTACTTTTGGAACTGTGAGAGGAAAATAGCATGACTTTACAGACAGGAGTCTAATGCAGAACTCTACTTACTTTTTTACTTTGTAAAAAAAAATTATTAACTGCTGATGATGTAGATCGTTTTGTCTGTGCTGAAATTCCAAACAGAGAATCCAATCCTGACCTCATTAAAAAGATTCAGCATATTGGGACTCGCAAGATTACAAATATTGTTTTTACAGAAGTTCTGAAATAAAAGCGAAACTAATGAAATAGCAACAATTCAAAGAAAAAAAAATCTTAAAAGTGTGTATGCAGAAAACCAAACACGGGGGTTGGCGAGCGAAGCGAGCAGGGGGCGAAGCTCCCTAGTATTACTTAATATCTTCAGTGTGAATAGTAGCTCTTCTCCATGTAGTTAATGATCTTCTCTGGTCTGCAGACCATGGTTCACTTAATATTCTCCTCCTTCTTGACTTAAGTGCAGCATTTGACATTGTTAATCATGAAATCCTCCAGTCAGGTCTCTCTGCTGTAGGTATCTCTGGCTTAGCCCTTCAGTGGCTCACATCATATCTTTCTAATAGGCAACAGTTTGTCACACTTGGCCGATATAAATCCTCCACCTCACCTGTGTTGCATGGTGTCCCTCAGGGTTCAGTCCTTGGGCCATTACTTTTTCTACTTTATACCCTTCCTCAGGGTCAGATTATTTGCAGACATGGCCTTAACTTCCACTGTTATGCAGACGTTATACAGTTATATCTTAGTACAGACTCCTCTACAGATTCACCTCCCAGCACACTCACTGACTGCATCACTGATCTTAAGCTATGGATGGAAAATAACTTTCTCAAACTTAATGTCAATAAAACTGAAGTGTTACTGGTAGGTTCAAAATCCCAACTTTCTAAGGCATCCAATTTCTCTATTTCTGTTGATGGTACACTTGTCAAACCTGCTCCTGTTGTCAGAAATCTTGGTGTTTTCTTTGATTCATCACTTAACTTTTAGCTAAACATTAGGTCTCTTTCCAAAATTTCATTCTATCATCTCTGTAACATTGCCCGGCTCCGTCCATTTCTGTCCTTTAATTATGCTCTAACTCTGGTTCATTGTTTCATAATGTCTAGTATTGATTACTGTAATTCCTTCTGCATTGGCCTCCCTGCAAAATCTGTACAGAAGCTACAGTATATTCAG
The DNA here is from genome assembly GCF_900747795.2 of Erpetoichthys calabaricus. Lineage (NCBI taxonomy): Eukaryota > Metazoa > Chordata > Cladistia > Polypteriformes > Polypteridae > Erpetoichthys > Erpetoichthys calabaricus. The sequence continues at coordinate 133,968,851 of NC_041406.2, forward strand.
AACTCCGTAGCTAGAGTCCTCACCCACACAAAGTGTTTTCCTTGCATCTCCCCTGTTCTCTCCCAGCTTCACTGGTTACCGGTTCCATCAAGGATTAAATTCAAGATTCTGCTTCTCACCTTCAAATCCCTACATAACCTTGCCCCCCTCTACCTCACTCAGCTACTAGCTCCTTACACTCCTTGTCGCTCTCTCAGGTCCTCAAGCAGTAATTTCCTTACTGTTCCACGCAAAAGTCTGTCCACCCTGGGAGGCAGGTCCTTTAGTGCTATAGCCCCTCAACTCTGGAACGCTCTTCCTGAGTCTCTCTGAGATTGCTCCTCTTTCTGCACTTTTAAATCACAACTGAAAACTTTCCTCTTCTATGAACTTTTGTCATCTGTGTAATTTTTTTTTTTAACTTTGTATGTAAAGCAACCTTGGATTTGTGAAAGACACTAAATAAATGTAACTTATTATTATTATTATTATTATTATATAAGAACATGAAGGCAACCATTAGGAAGTATATTAAAGAAGCTAAAAGGCACTTAAAGAGGAGCATTGCAGATAGAGCGAAAGATGACCCAAATAGATTCTTTTACTATTTTAGCAGTAAAACAGTCATGATGGAGGAGAAATGTATCAGGAAAAGTAGAGGAATTAAAATATAAAGACGGTGAAATAGATGCTTTAAACTTGCATTTTTCTGAAGTCTTCATATATGAAGATGTGAATAACCTTTCAGTGGTAACAGGGACTACTAAGGAGGTACTGAGGGATTTGGAAATTGTAGAGGGACAAGTACTGCTCAGATTGAATAGGCTAAAATCCAACAAATCACAAGGACCAGATAACATTTACCCTTGAATTCTTAAGGAGGTTGGCGAGTACATATATAAACCCTTGATGCATATTTTTAGGAAGTCAATGTGCACTGGGGAGATTTCAAAGGACTGGAAAATGGTAAATATTATCTTGTTATATGAAAAGGGTGATTGGGCAGATCTAAGCAACTATAGGCCAGTAAGATTAACATGCATCACAGGTAAATTAATGGAGGGAATTATTAAGGACAAGTTTGAGCCACACATGGCAAGAACAGAGTTTTACTGAACAGTCAGCATGGGTTTTAACAAGGGAGGTGGCGTTTTTCTAATGTGCTGGAATACTAGAAAGCAACAAAAGAATATGATCACAGTAGTGCATACAATATTATATATCTTGAATTTTAGAAAGCATTTGATAAGGTACCACATGAGAGGCTGGCCATCAAACTTAAAGATGTTGGGAGTTCAGGGTGTTGTGTGTGTTGATAAGTGCAAAATTGAAACAGGAAGCAGAAGTTGTGGTGTGAGGAACCTTATCAGAACTGTGTCAAGAGTGGTATCACTCAAGGGTCAGTGTTAGGGCCGCTGCTATTGTAATACATGTAAATGATTTGAACAGGAATATAAATAACAAGCTGGTTACGTTTGCAGATGATACCAAGCTGTGTAGATTGGCAGATAATCTAGAATCAATTGAATCATTACAGTGGCACTTAGATAGAAAATGGGCTTGGTCACTTTAGTGGCAGATCAAATGTAATATAAGTAATTGTAAAGTACTACCTATAGGAATAAACAATGTTAGGTTTGAATACACAATGGAAGGTCTGAAAATTGACAATACATTTTATGAGAAGGATATAGCAGTTGTAGTGGTCTTGTCACTATGAATTTCCAGAGAGTGACTTAAATAATCCACTTAAAATACCAGGATACAGACTCACATGAAAGGTAATATAGCCAATCAATCAATCAATCAATCAATCAATCAATCAATCAATCAATCAATCAATCAATCAATCAATCGATAGGTAAATGAATAAATAAAATTACATTTAATGAATACATCAGGTGGAAATATTGAATTGCCTGATATTAGTGGGCAGAAAAGACTCCCAGAAGTGCTTCTTAGCACACTGTGGTGCAATGAGCCTGTGGCTAAAAGTGCTCCAGGAGAGCACCTCCTGGAGAGGATGAAGAAGATTTTTCATGAAGGCATCTAATTTTGCCATCATCCTCTTTTCCACAGTAGCTTCCTGTGGGTCCTGAATTCTCCCTTTGATGGAATAGGCTTTCCTCATGAGTTTGTTCAGGCTTTGTGCTTCTTCTGAGCTCAGGTTTCTTCCCCAGGCATAGAACACCACACTGGCTACTATGGACTGGTTGAACAGTTTCAGCAGCTTGCTTCAAATATCAAATGACCTGAGTCGTCTTAGCAAGTACAGTCTGCTCGGCGCCCTTCTTGCATAGCACCACTGTGTTATCAATCTAGTCCAGTTTGTTGCCTATGTGAACCCCCATGTACTTGTACCTCTGCACCACTTCTACGTCCTTCCCCTGAATGGTGAGTTGTCTCAGAGGCTTCTCAGCATGCTGAAAGTCCACCACCCTACTCTTTTGTCTTACTGATGTTGAGTTGTAGGTTGTTGTCTCTGCACCACAAGACAAAGTCCTCCACAACCTTCCTGTACTATGACTCGTCTCCAATATTAATGCAGCCTATGATTGACTAGCCATCTGAAATTACTGTAGATGGCAAATGCTGATATTGTGCTGGAAGTCTGATGAGCAGAGGGTAAATGGGAAAGAAGACAGAACAGTTCCCTGAGGTGCTTCAGTTTTACACACTGCCATTTTTGACACACAGTCCCTCAGCCTCACAAACTTCTGTCTGTTGGTCAGGTGATCCATGATCCACGAGATTGTTGGGGAATCAAGATTCAAAGTCTTGAGCTTTTTCACCAGTTGATAATAATAATATTACATTTTATTTATGTAGCACCTTTCCCAGTCATGAAGAACAATGGTGTTAAAAGCACTGGAAAAGTCAAAGAACATTATCCAGACTCTGGTGCCAGCTATGAACGAGTGGGAGTAGGCTGTTTGGATCATGTATATTAGAGCATCCTCCACACCTACAGTATATATGTCCAGATGTTCTGAAACCAGGTGTGGTAGCTGTTTTAGGATCAGCTTCTCAAATCTCATGATGTATGAAGGAAGAGCAACTGGTCTGTTGTCCTTGGGATAACTGGAATGCCATTTCTTTGGCACTGGGCTCACACCATGTGCAAATTCAGAAAAAGGGAGAATAGGTGCTGAATGGCCCCACAGAACTGGCTGGCAGATATTGTCAGCATTCCATCCGGCCATGAAACCTTGTTTATGCACAGTTTTCTTATCTCTTTCCTCACTTAATCAGCAGAGACACACAGTCCATGTAGGGGAAGGAGGAGTGAAGACCACAGATGTGATGTCACTGTAGGGGAAGGTTATGCAGGGTGCAGATGGTAGTTGGGATTTCAGAACCTCCTCAGCTTGCAGATAGAGACTAGCAGTGTTGGTGGGGGTGGGGGTTGCTGTACTGACAACAATGAGTCAAACTTTTTGAAGAATGTTAGGTTATATAGCATGATGTGTAGAGTACAAGTCAAAGAAAATTTTGCTCCAGTTATATAACGCACTGGTTAGACCTCTGGAGTACTGTGTACATTTTTAGTTTCTACGCAACACAAAAGACATAGGAGCATTAGAAAAGGACTAGAGAAGATCGATTAAGCTGATTCCAGGGGTACAGGGTATGAGTCACTTTATGAGAAAAGATTATAACAGCTGAGCCTTTTCAGTTTAAGCAAAAGCAGATTAAAAGGTGACATGATTGAAATATTTAAAATTTTGAAGGAAGTTAGTACAGTCAGTGTCAATGTCAATTTATTTATATAGCACATTTAAACAACATAGGAATGCAGTGGCCAAAGTGCTTTACAATATCCATTCATCCATTTTCCAACCCGCTGAATCAGAACACAGGGTCACGGGGGTCTGCTGGAGCCAATCCCAGCCAACACAGGGCACAAGGAAGGGACCAATCCCGGGCAGGGTGCCAACCCACCGCAGGATGCTTTACAATAAAAGAAGAAAAAAAATACAATTAACATAAATAAAATAAATAATAAATAGAAGTAAGATTACATAATCACAATGAGGAAACCATCAGCATTACTGTAGGTCACAGAAAGCAAGTGAATAGAAATGAGTCTTTAATCTTGTTTTGAACAGTTCAATTGTAGACGACTCCTTTATGTAATGATGTGAAGAGTTCCACAGGCGAGGAGCACCAACTGCAAAAGCCCTGTCCCCCTTAGTTTTACACTTGGTACAAGGGACAACAAGAGACAACTGACCAGAAGATCTAAGCACTCTAGATGGCTGGTGTAAAGCACACAATTCAGATAAATAGGCAGGAGCAAGCCCATGTAAAGATTTAAAAACTAGCAACAAGATTGTAAAATCAATTTAAAAACTGACAGGCTGCCAGTGTAAAGAAGCTTAATATTGGAGAAACAGAATCGGACTTTCTTTCCCCAACTAGAAAGCGAGAGGCAGCATTCTGGACCAACTGTAACTTGCGTATCAGGGATTTTGCTAATCCCAGAATAAAGCAAGTTGCAGTAATCAAGTCGAGAAAAGATAAAAAGCATGAGTAGCTTTCTCAAGATCCCTAGAAGATAAAAAGGCTTAATCTTACCTAAAAGACGAAGCTAGAAAAAGCAACTCTTGACTACAGAATTAATCTGTTTTTCAAAAGAGACGTTACTGTCAAAAATAACACCAAGATTGCGGACTTGAGGTTTGCAAAAGAACAAGAGAGAGAGCAGAGAAGTCCAAGACCAATTTGGGCTTTAGCTGATGGACCCACTATAAGCACCTGCATTTTGTTTTGATTCAGATCATGAAAATTATTAGCTATCCAGGATCTTAGTTCAAAAAGACAGTTGTGCAGTTGATTCATTGCGGAGTTGCAGATGGGAATATAAACCTGTGTATCATCAGCATAGCAGTGAAAAGAGATGTTAAATTTCCTAAAAATAGCTCCAATAGGGTGAAGGTATATAGAGAATAAAATAGGACCCAAAATGCATCCCTGAGGAACACCACATTTAAGAGGAGCAGCAGACGAAAAAGAGGAATCTAAAGTCACTGAAAAGTATCTACCAATTAGATATGACCTGAACCAGTTAAGAGCAGCCCCTTTAAGCCCAACAAGATGTTCAAGCCGCAACGCAATATATCATGGTCAATAGTATCAAAGGCAGCGGACAGGTCAAGGAGGACAAGGACTGCAGCGCCACCTGAGTCAGTAATAATAGAGATGTCATTGAATACTTTCAGGAGGGCCGTCTCAACACCATGATAACGCCTAAAGCCAGATTGGTAGATCTCAAATAAATTATTGGAGTTAAGGTGATCAACCAATTGACTATAAATAATTATTTCTAATATTTTAGCCAGAAATGGCAATTGGGAAATAGTCTAAAAATAGGCTAAAACTCCAGCATCTAATTCTGCCTTTTTTAGACAGAGACGCACCACAACATGTTTAAAAAATGAGGGCACAACCCCCTCACTAATAGAACCATTGATAATGGCTAGTAAAGATCAAAGGCTTCCACTAAGAGGCATGGTGGTACAATGTCAAGAGGACTGAGAGTAGGTTTAAGGGTGTCAATGGTACTTTTTAACCGTGAAAGTGAGACAAGATCAAAAGATTCCAAGACAATGCCACGATTAATAGTAGGAAGTTCATAGCCAGTTGGAACAATACCACAGCGGATTGTATCAATTTTACTGACAAAGAATGAAAGAAACTGCTCACATGAAAGAACAGTACTATTTAATCGCATCACAGAATAAGGGTGAATGGCTGCATTACTTGAATTAAATAAGACCCTAGGATTCTTAGAATGACGGGATACTAAATCAGCAAAGAAATCATGTTTAGCTTTCTTAACTGCAACCTGGAAGTTGAATAGAGAAGTCCTAAAAATTTGTTAAGAAACAATCAGTCCATCTATTTTCTAACTCCATTCTCCAATTCAACAGGTGCAACATAGCGGTCGCGTAGTTTCATTTAGCCATGGAGCAGGTCTTCCCTTATTACAGCGTATCTTGAGCGGAGCAATTGAGTCTAAAACCATTTTACAAGAAGACTTAAATTCTAAGACAGAATCATTAATACCATCATATTGGACATGTACATCAAGACTAGAGAATATGGTTTTAAAATTGGATATAATAGAAGAATTTAAAAGCGAAAACAGTGTGGAGCACAACTAGTAGTAGGAACATCAACAGTAATATTCAAATCCGTCATTATAGAAAAGTGATTAGTAAAAGAAAAATCGCATAAATCAATATTATTAACTGAAATATAACGTGTAAGAACAAGATCAAGGGTGTGACAGAGAAAGTGAGTTGGCATATTAATATGCTGGATAAAATCAAATGAGTCCAATAGTGATAAAAAGTCATTAACCAAAGGTTTCGATTGACAACAAATGTGTATGTTAAAATCACCAACAGTAAATACTTTGTCATGGAAGAGGGTGATATCAGCCAGGAGATCAGAGAATTCAGAAATGAAGATATCATTAATTACAGGAGGTCTATAAACCACAGCAAACAACAAAGAAGGGGAGCTGCAAACTTCAAAAGTTGCAGTTCGAAGCTGCTACTAAACGGACCCCTTGTAAGGCTCCAACACAAGAACTTACTTTTAAAATCAGTGGCAATGCCCCCACCACGACGAGTCAGCCGAGGAAAGTTTAAAAATTAATAAACTGGTGGTACCAAGTCAGTAAAACATGGAAGAGTCACCATTTACAATCCAGGTCTCAGTGATGATAAAGAAATCCAGTTTGTTTGAGATAATAAAGCCTTGCAGAATAAAAGTTTAATTAGACACTGATCTCACGTTCAGGAGAGCAGCCTTGATAGAAGTAGAAGAGCTTGCTGCGGGATGAGCACGGGTGAGCGTGCAAAGATTAGCAGCGTTTACTCCTCAAGAGCACACCGAGGAAGAGTGATGCTGCCTTGAGATGGAGAAATTAAATCCGGTATCCAGCGGCCATGGACCAGGGATGGAGTCCTGTGCAGGAGAAGATGGGTCATAGACGACTCGCAGGCATCGGGAATCCAAGCTTTGGGACTTGAGTCAGCATTGTTTAACAGCAATACCGGCTCTTTTTCCATGGTGTGTTTGCATCTCCAAGAGGCATTCAGCTCACTGATACAGGTGAACAACGGCGTCCAGGTGAAGAAGTCAGGAGATGAATAAAACAAAGGTGGAGGTTCACATAATATACCATCAGGAGATGAAAATTGAGAGGAAAGCAAGCAAGAAAATATACAGTGGATCAAGACTGTTGCTTTAATATTAGTTCAACAAGAACATAGAGGCACAATTGCAAACTTGTTAAGGAAAAATTTTGCACAAACATTAGGATTTTTTTTTCATACAAAGAACCATATACAGTACACATGGAATAAGTTACCAAGTAGGGTGACAGACAGACTTTAGGGACCTTCAAAATTAGACTTGATATTATTTTGGAAGAATTGGATGGATATTTTTGGTGAGTTTTTTTTGTTCTTGTCTTGATTTTTTAATGTTCTAATAGATCCTGTTTTATTTGCCTATCCAAAACAACCTCCATCACATCCGTCCAGCAGGAAAATCCCTGCATGCGTGCCAGGTTAGAAAGGAAGTGCTTTTCATGGTGATCCAGCTTATTGATGAGGAAGATCTCCAAACCAGAGATCACGGTGAGATGAAAAAATAATGGTCTTGAGCAATCGTTATAAATTAACTCTAAACGTGGACATCCTTTATTTACATCAGTTGAATCCCCCACTTGCTTTATTTAATGCAAAATTGCAGACTGAAGAAATCAAACAATGTTTCCTTTAATCAGCTAGGCTAATTTACATATAATTACTATGAAGCATTTCAAACACACCAAAAAGCAAACTGATAAATGGCATAGTCCAGAAACGCACTACTGATATTACAGTACGTATCCCAAAATAATTAAGACTTATGGTTAAATACCTGATTAAAAGAAGTAAGACTTCTTTGTAAACTGTTATCAGGGAACAAAATTTTAAAGTTAAATGTAATATCTGTTTTTCTAATTTAATTGTGCTGGTACCAATGAAGCCAAGATGTCCTAGTTTAAAAGGTGGCAAGTTTCAAGCACTTTTTTCTTTTCTCTTAACACTCTCCATTTATTTGAAAAAGATTTGTATTCATATCATATTTAAAATAAATATCAGCTTCCCTAGCATTCTGATTCTGTCTTTCCTATTTTTTCCCATCTATATTCAAACTCATCTATGCTATACCATGTTTTTATTTGAAAACTAACAGCGTCAGATTGGGGGGAGTGTGAATGTGACTGAGAGAGTAAAACTGAATAAAAAAAAGAACGCTAACTTTTACAAGTACCATAAATTTATAGCGACGGTTACAGACTAAATCAAATGTGTGTTTTTATTATATAATAGTAAAAATAATAGCAGCTAACTACTCAAAAAGCATGGAGAACTCAGGCTCAAACCAGCGACCTCTTGATTATCAGCAGTTCTTACCTCTGCACCAGCAATGCAAATGGCTCTTCTTTGTTTTGATTGATATTTGGGCTCTAGTTTTTGCACATTGACAGCAACATGTAAATTGAAAAAATTCTTTTATGTTCTTGAATAAAAGAGTACTTGTATTGTTATACCTTTTCTGAAAGTGTTTGTTTGATATTTGCACTTCAGTCTTCACACATTATACACTTCACGTCAACATTTTATTTTTATTGCTATGACATGAAAATAATTTCTGTTTTAGTTATGTGTTCAACATTTCTCGCCTTGCATTTCCTGTTATCTTACATTTACACAGATTGTTGTAGACACGGAACACAAATGAAATCTATGTATTCCAAATAATATATTATTTACCCAATACAATTCTAGACATGTAACTTCCAAATGCACAGATTTCAGCAGTGAAATTTTTGTGTCCAACTTCAGCTGTCTCGGAGAGGGATGGGTGAGAAGGCAGCCTGCTGCCAATGCTGATTGACACATTTGTAAAACAAAGGCGATGATGAGGAGGTTCGAGGGAGGTTAATGTGGCATTACGCATATTTTTGTAGACTTCAGAGATTCTAGTTTTAATTAACCAGGATTCAGCTTTTTTATTGTATCATAGTTATGTACAGGTACATATAAATCCAATTCATTATTTTATTCTTAATATTCCTAGCATTTAGGATAGCCATTTTTAATGTATTACTTTACTTTGTCTTTGTAACATTGTAACTTTTTAAGTTTTCTTCCATATATATTAATTTACTACTGCTTGTTCCTTTAAGTGAAGTAGTAAATGTAGCCTCTGCTAAATTCCCTGCCCCACTATTTCTTAGTTTAAACAATCCTCAACTAACCTTATAATTACAATAAAAATACTCCTAAAATGAAACAACCATCATCATTTTTCCAGGACTAGAGCTGAGAACCTCTTTTTTACAGTGCAATAGAACTGAGACTAACCATGCGCCGCATTAGCTGAGGCAAACCTGTAAGTGTAATACAGACATATAATCCAATGTCTGTCTGTCTGTCTGTATGTATGTCTATCCTCTTTTCATGAGAGAGCTACTTATTGGATTTAGATCAGGCTTTTTTCTATAATTTTGCTTGAACATTCCGGTTAGTTTTGCAACTTCTCCCATCACACTAAGCATCATAGTTCACTTGCAGGAATGATTTATTCGTGCTAATCTGAGACAGAGCCTGTGGGCTGAGAGAAGGGGGAGGAGGACATCAGGAGTGGGGAGCCGGGCGTGGTCCTCCTCACTCACGTGCCACCCTCCATTCAAATCTGTGTACCTTTCACCACGTTTTGGAGCATACCTTGCCTCCGCTTAGCTAGCAATACCTGTTACTTTATTGATTTTTAAAGTTTGTCCTGTTTCACTACTACGTGGTTAGAGCCGCGGGGGATAGCTAGTAATTCATAAAAGCTTTTCCATGAATGCTGTACTGTGGGTGTAAACACTATACTTTTAACCTTGATTGTACTGAGCGAGCGTTCGAGGAGTTTGTGTGTGTGACTCACTCACCCCTTCCCATCTGCACTCCTTGTCAGTGTGTCACCAGCGTTGACCATATAGACATGCGGTACTGCTTAGTTCACTTAGAATTTCTGTGTTCATATATTTCAAAGCGCTGGAGAGGAATTGCAAATTAGCATTCTCTGGCTCAGAGCTGAGTGCATTATGGCGTGAGCTAAATGGAGAGGTTCATCTGTCAACTGTGCAGTGCCTGTCTCCGACCACTGTGAGTGGTGCACTTCCCTGGTTATGTGAGCTGATCTGTCTTTGTGTCGGCTGCTACCCATTTACAATTGAAATCCCACTCTTATCTCCAGTTGGATTGCTGTGGGCTCACAGCACAAAGATTTGCTGGTGGTGAGCTGTAAACATGTGGTCTGTAGCACAGAGGCATATACTTTGCTGCCTACGCTAAATGGAGACCTCTGTACGTCAGATATGCAGAGCCCACCTCAATGTCAGCGGTTCCCTCACCTTGTGACATCAGCTGATCTGTCTCTCTCTGTGTCAGAACACACCTTCTCTGCACACCATTGCCACTACCGTAGCCATCTGGTTTATCCAAATTTTAAGCTAGTAGGTTTAGTAGGATTGATCCATGTTACCTCAGTAATTGGGGTTGTGGTGTAACTAAAATACTTTGCAGTTTGCAAAATGAACACTAATATTGTTTTATTTGGTTAGCATTTTTTCTTTTGTTTAAAATTATGTTACATGTGTTTTTTTCCAGAGTTGCACAAGATCATCATACTAACATAATGAAGGTCATTTCTGGATGTGGGACAATGCCTTCACTTCCTCTGGTATTTCTAGTCATGATACTTCATTCTGCAAATAAGGCTGAAGGTCAAGGTAACTAAATAAAGTGAATGTGATGTTTATAATAACAATTTTATTTAGCAGATTTTATGTTAAATAATCCTATAATTATTAAAGAATTTTCAAATGAAATGTCCAGTTTGTATAAAATTAAGCATACCTATCTATACATTAATTGAGAACTCTTAATTTTTATGTCTAGGTTTTTAGAAATACTTACAGTTTGCTGACAAATGTCCAGTGAATAACAAGTAAAGGTTTCACTTCCAAAAACAATTTGAGTTGTTTATCAGGTCTATTATGAAGTTCAAAGGAAAATATGATGGTTCTTGTATGTTATAGCTGTGGAATCCATAGGAAGAAATGTGCAGATTTCAAAATATTTTGTCATGTTTCTAATTTATATTTTGTGCTTAAAAATAAGATTATTGGGGGTTTCAAGGTGGCATATTTTGTGGTGAAGTTGTCTCTCTTCAAAATTGATGCAATGTTCAGCCAATTAAAATATTTCAGCCAAATCACCAAAAGTACACCTAATCCTTTTGCCAAAAGTATATAAATATAAAGTTATTATATAAAGCGCTTAATTAGAAAGAACGTTTTGGGACTTCAAAGTACAGCAGGCTGTCATACAGTACTATAATTATCATAGTTTCATTTTTTCTCTTTCTTATGAGCCAAAACAAAACAGTTATTAATTTACTTACATGCTTTGCAGCATGTTGCTGGATAATGTTTAATGTTTTCTTTAATTATACTTTGTATTTTGTGTTATATTTTCAGACCTTTGCTGTGCACTCAAGTTGTTGATAAGAAATATGATTTGAATTGAATTGAAATACACTTAAAATATTAAAATCTGTTACTGAAATGATAAATTCGATACTTTTCAAGTCAGAGTTATTCGTGAACATAGTACACATGCATCTGCTATGCAACATTGTGTTCTAAAGTTAAGCACTTCCTAATCTCTTTCCCATATTGGCTCTTTACAATGGAGTGTATGAGGCACAGAGGAAGAAGCATAAAAACTTAACAAACACGTCCACTTTTCAAGCCAAGAGAGATGTTGAGTATTTATCTGCATCTTCCGTGCTTCCAACATATGTTTGTGACGACAAAAAGGGGCTGGAAATAATCATTATATTGCCTATTCCTGGTACTACTTTTCTTGTGGTAGAGATATATTTTCTGTTCTTTTATGTGAGTTCTACTGTGATTTGCTATTTTGAAAGGAAATTACGCCTGGGGGGTGAAAAGTTGTTTCACAGAAAGTATGGAGCTATCACAAATAGCTATTAGTCTGTGCAAAACTATTTCCAATTTTGTATGTTATGCTTCCAGAATAGGTTTCACCCCCCCCCCCCCCCCCCAATTGACCTGAATTATATTAAATGGGATTACTTCATTCATTTCAGCAGAGAAAACACCTTAAGGCAAGGTTTTACTAACATTTTGCACATTTTCTCTTTTAATAAAACAGTCTGGGAATGACAAAGCTTTCATGTTTTGAAGTTGTGTGGCAAAAAGTCACACTAAAGGAAACACCTGTAACAGCAGTTCTTTAATAACAAGAAAAGGTTTTTTAATTGTATACTGTAGCTGTCACACTGAGAAGATAAAAAGATCTCGGCTAAACACTGTCATTATCAGACACATTAAGATCACAGAAACCCTGTGAACAGAACTATGCTTACTATGATTTAAACAACTTCCTAGTACATAACAGTAGTAAACTAGACAATGGAATATTTGCTCATTGTCAGGATATACTGCATTTGATTAACTAGGTAATCATTGTCAGCACCATGGCTGTAAAATCACTGCACTTGAAGTAAAGGTGCTGTTGACTCATTTATAGGGATGCACCGATACCACTTTTTTGGAAAACGAGTACGAGTACTTGCATTTCAGTACTCGCCGATACCGAGTACTTAATTAAAACATGATTTAAATTTACAGGTAACAGCTTTAGTCATATAATTTAACAAAAAAAACAAGGGACTAGTTTGGAATTAAGAACATTTATTTAAAATGAAAAGCATGTTGTATGCAACATATTACAGAATAAATAATTATAAAAAAAAATTTAAACAGTGACAGTGCAACTCAAGTATTTTTTTCAGTTTGTTGTAAACTCTGCCGCTTTGGACAACATGGTCCTCAAACACATGCGCTATAGCCTGGCTGGTGTGCGAGACGCGGAATTGTTTCGCATGTAATATGGCTCGTTGCGGCGTGAAACTCTCGTCTATCCACTGGGAGGTTAGGCTAATTAGCGACACGGGGCTAACACTGCTTGTCCAAATATCCGTGGTGAAACTAAACGCAGAGGAGGCTTGCAGTAGGCTGTGGATATGTCTTTTCACGGAGTCGTGTAGTTTAGGCAGCTCCATGTCAGTCATGTAGCGGCGGCTTGGGACATCATATCTGGGCTCCAGAACATGGAGGAGACGCAGAAATCCCACATCTTCTACCTCCGAGAGTGGCTGGTCACTCAATGCAATGTACTCGATAATTGCCTGTGTTATTTTCACAGCACGTGGATTGTCTCTGGACATTTTCCCTCGTCTTGCAAGAGTTTGCTGCAGCGTGGGTTGTGTTGGTTTAGAAGCGTGGGTAAACTCTTTGTACTCGTTGTCGTGTTGGGATTTTAGGTGCTTGATTAAATTATTTGTGTTAAATGCGCTACCTTTTGAGCCTCCTCTGGACAATTTCGCTGAGCACAATTTGCAGTCCGCCTTTGTTTTGTCGTCTTCATTCACTTTGAAATAGTTCCACACGGCTGACGTATCTTGCCTCGCCTTCTCCCCGCTCTGAGCTGCAGCCGGGGCCTGGGGGCGGGTACTCGGCACCTGTGATTAACTCCTTACATGCCGCTCAAACATAGACATTTCTCAGACCGTGGTATCGGTCCCCAGTATCGGGGGACTTTTAACGAGTACGAGTACTTTAGAAAATGTGGTATCGAGGCCGATACCAGATACCCGTTTCGGTATCGGTGCATCCCTACTCATTTATTAATGTGCCATGTGATGGACAAGTGCCCTGTTTTGCTCCTAGTGCTGCCAGGATAGTATATGGCACCTCAGAACTCTGAATGGGGTTTAAGCATGTTATGGAATGCTAATTAATGTTTTAACCCTTCACTATTAAGATTATGTTTGAACCTAATACTGTTAAGAGCCTGGTATAAATAAAGTATATAGTTGTATGCGTTTTTTTTTTGTTTAGTTTTTGTTTTTATTGTGTTTATTTGTATATATTGCGCAGGGATTTGTAATCCATGATGTGTTTTGTTTTTAACTTTGCTATATTTATAAATTCATATAAATAAATATTTATACTTTATGCTAAGGCTCCCTTATCATTATGGCATGAGTTAGTGTGGATGTGTGACTAAGTGTGCCTTGTGATGCAGCGGCATACCATTCAGGGTTGTCTACCACCCTTAACTCTGAGCTAGATTAGGTGTGTTCAGCAATGGATAAATGACTTACTGTTTTTTTTTTGTCTTATTGGTAGTTATGAAATATTTACATCTTAGTTGCATAAAGGATTGATAAGCAATCATGTATATGGACTCTTACATTTGAAATTTGCTTTGTCATTGTGTGAGACAGTTTTTTTTTAACTTTTAAAGGGTTTCAATAAGTAAAAGAATGATTTATCTTAGTTACACTTCTTATAATAATTCAATTCAAATGTATTTTATTTAATGAAACTTTTGTGAAATGCATATTTACAAATATGGTATAACTAAAGTAAAAAGAGAGTAGCACATTGTTTCAGTAGTTAGCTCAGCTAACTCACACCTCCAGTTTCCTCTGTTGGAATTCTGGACTGGACTAAGTGTTTGAAGATTTTTGTGTGCCCTGCATGTCTGTGTGGATTGTTCTGTGAGCTAAATATGTACATGAATTATGTGTATAAATTAGTGTGGCAAGTGAGAATAGAATTAATGTGTTTTAAGTGTACTCAGGACTGGCTTCCTGTCATTTAATGGTTTAGAGCATAGGTTCCCAATCTTTTTTGGGTCAGAGCCCACTTTTTCAAAGAGTGATTCGATAGCGCCCCCCTTGCATTCTTGCGAGTATTGCCCAAGGGGGCGGCGGCTGGTTGTCAACGCCCCCTTAATATGTCTTGGACCAGAAATGCCCCCTTAGATTTCTTCAGCGCCCACCAGTGGGCAGTACCGCCCCCGTTGGGAACCTTAGGTTTAGAAAGTGGATGGATAAATATATTTTTGTGCAGTAAAGCACAAAAAAAAGTTGTTCTACACACAAAAATATCTTTAAACAAATCTCTATTCTTCTAAATATGACATTTTACAAAAACATTTTTCCATTATCTGGGGACCTGGGTTCGATTCCCGGGTCCTCCCTGTGTGGAGTTTGCATGTTCTCCCCGTGTCTGTGTAGGTTTCCTCTGGGCGCTCCGGTTTCCTCCCACAGTCCAAAGACATGCAGGTTAGGTGGATTGGAGATTCTAAATTGGCCCTAGTGTGTGCTTGG
The DNA here is from genome assembly GCF_900747795.2 of Erpetoichthys calabaricus. Taxonomy (NCBI): domain Eukaryota; kingdom Metazoa; phylum Chordata; class Cladistia; order Polypteriformes; family Polypteridae; genus Erpetoichthys; species Erpetoichthys calabaricus. Next base: position 133,984,160 of record NC_041406.2, read on the forward strand.
TGTGTGGGTGTGTTTGTGTGTGTCCTGCGGTGGGTTGGCACCCTGCCCGGGATTGGTCCCTGCCTTGTGCCCTGTGTTGGCTGGGATTGGCTCCAGCAGACCCCCGTGACCCTGTGTTCGGATTCAGCGGGTTGGAAAATGGATGGATGGATGGGTTTTTCCATTACAATGCTTTTGCAAAAACAACATAGATCAGTTGCAGTATGCAAATTCTGTCCCTGGAAATAATTAGCAGGGATTATGTCTGGAGTAATGACTAATGTATTGGCCTTTGATTGAAATAAATTTGTTTTCTCTTACTGTAAAAAGTTTTAGTGAATGAGCACTACTGGAGGTTTGCCCTAAATTAAACATTTTAAATAATATTTGGAAATAAGAAATCTAAAGGCATAAGGGCAAAGTCTTACATTCTATACTTTAATTCATCATTTGGATACACAATATACTTTACCAAGCAGATCATTCTTTTCAGAAGTGGACTGTCTTATGTTTTCTACAAGTCTGCCTCAGAGGTAATATAGCTTCTGTTACTTTTACAGCTATCATCTGGAAGTCTAACGAGAGCCCAATGTTATTTTTGAGCATGATTGCTCATTGAATTGACTATACTTTACATGGTCAGAAAGATATATTACTTAAATACCTTTAGAGGTCGTGAGAAGCTCTCACATCTTTGAACGGTTCTCATCAAATCCGCTGACAGAAAGTATATGTAGTCACCTATTCTTAAGACACTGAAATATTATTCATCAGAGATGAAGATATAACATTGAAGTGAATGAAAAACAAAGAAATATTTTGAAAGTACTCTCTGTAGAGTAAGTGAGGAAGAAATATTATTTAAAATAGCAGGACATTTACACAGCAACTCTCTGCTAAAAATCATTTTAGATGGCAGGTGTCCTGTCCCAGAAATGCGAGTCCTGGTTATTTTATGATGCCTTGCTAGAGGTTCTTTTCAGAATATTATGGAAGATGCACTAGGAATGAATACTTCCTTAGTAAGCCACTTAGTTACCAGTATGTACAATACCCTGGCAGCCCATGCACCATAGTGCAGTGTTCTATGTTATTTTAATAAATACATGCAGTTATTACAAATGTATATGTTTAATATTTTAATGTTCTTTGGAAATTGTATTTTAAGATGCAGCTAGATTTACCTTACCAGTGGAGCTTTCTGTATTGGTATTAACTGTGTGAGAAGAGAGAACAGAGGAGATGGAAAAACAAAAAGAAAATTATTTTGGGCTAGAAGGTAAACATGCAGCTGCTGAGAAGACTGTCTACTTATTTCTGTTTTCTTACAGCATTTGTTTCAACATTTTGTAGTTGAAATCTTCGTTATAATCTGTGGGTTTCTAAATATGATTGGTCCTATTGACAGTACATACAATATTTTGAGATTATATCCTCTATCTGTGATTGTCCAAACTGTTTGTAGAAAAGGATAACCTTCCCTAAATATGAAAATAATCTGTGCAAGCTAAATCAGTATAAGGAACCTTATGGAAATGGGGCCAGTAGAAATAAAAGTAGCAAACTGAGGCTTGTATGTGTGACATTACTGCTACGGTCCATTCTTTTTCTGTTGCCTCTATGACTTCACTTGAATACTGGGGACAGCTGAACAAGCATCTTCTAATCTTTATAGGATATCTCATTTTATTATCATTGAGTACACTAAAAATGGCAAAATGGTGTGAGGCTTCAAAAAAGACCTATAAACCAGGCCAGGATAGCCTGACCCCAAACTGCACTGCCCTGTTTTAGCCTAAACATGCCTAAAAGTGATATTGACTTACAGTATGTTTGTGTGGTGCATGTGTGTATATATATCTTTTGTATATATTGAAAGAAAGGACAAAAGTGATTAAAGAGTTTTGGGGTACCTTGAAGGCTAACCCTGTCAATTATCTCGTCGAAAAAAATGAAAGAAAATGAGTATTAATGCAATTGAGTCGTTCTGACTTATTCAATCAGGCAGAAAGCCCAAGATGGTGGTTCTTCCAGTAAGGGTTAGAGGAAGAGGTGGGTCCAGGTGGTCGGACCCCAGAAGATATTCCCCAAACGCACACGTGTGACAGTATCAGAGAACTTTGAGGTTATAGACGCAAGACAGTGCATCAACGTTGGCATGGAGAGAACCATTACGATGGAGAAGTTTGAAAATCTAAAAACCATCTAGTGACACAGGGATTCAACTCCTTGTGCAGGGACATTCACTATAAAGATGCACGGAACTGTCACCAGAGTGAACTTGCGACCTAGAAGGTAATAACGCAGCTGGTTAATAGCCCATTTAATTGCAAGGGCTTCATGTTCCACAGTTGCATCCCTGGTCTCCCGATCCAAAAATTTCTGACTTAGGTACTTCCATAGCATCGGTCTGCAAAACAAAAGGTAAAGAAAAATCGGGGGTTATTAACACTAGAATTACCAAAGCCTACAAAAAAACTCGTAGATCCGTCCCACCTTAAATCACTTCTTAAGTCCGTTCGCAGCTCTCCGCCAGCATCTTTTGTCTTCTAAATGTGCAGATAAAGACAAGCTGCAAGCAGCCGGCTATTCCATCCTCCCACCGACTTAGAACATGCACGAACTTCTCCTAGCTCATGCCTTGATTGATTATCTGGGATTGAAGTGGAGTTTTAGAGTGGAAATAATAGATCTTATTTGGAACACACGCATTTCATGTGTTTTCCGTTTCTACAGTAATCTGTGTAAACACATTTTTAAAACAGAAACGTTTTTCATATTCTAGTAGTAAATGACAAAATGTAGGCATAAACTATATAATGTATGAAGCCTGAAGTCCAAATATCAAAGAAACGCTTTCACAAAAGGTAAAAATATAACAAAACAAATGCGCTTTTATTCAAAAATATAACTGCAGGAAAAAAAGCCGCCTTAGCATGCGACATTGACACATACAGTATTTACTATGACTGCTGCCGTGGCACAACAGTATCAGCTACTGACTGGGAATCAAAAGGTCACGAGTTCGATCCTGCACGACTCCCTTTTGAGAAGTGAACTGCTCTTATTCTTACTATTTTAGAATAAAAACATACGTTTGATTTCAGTCTGTAACAGCTGGTGTAATTTATGATACTTGTAAAGGTTAGCTTTGTCTTTTTTTTTTTTTAATTCACTTTTCATTCTCTCAGTCGCATTCAGGATCCTTCCCCTCCCTTCCCCATCTGACACTGCTGTTTTCACATAAAGACGCGCTATAGCTCTGCAGTGTATCACGATACATACTACCGCTGTTTCTTTTGTACTCCAGGACATGCAGAGGAAAGCATAGTAAAGAGCAGTAACTTCAGCGCTATATGAAATCATCAGACACTCCCCATCTGACACTGCTGTTTTCACATAAAGACGCGCTATTATGCAATATTATTTTTTAAACGAACAGCATCAGATCGGGTGTGAATTTATACTGCCACTATTAGAGTCAGATCAAAAGCTGAATAAGCTCCTGTTCTGACTCTAAGTAAATAGCATGAATTAATCAACAGAAATAACCGTGATCAACATTTTAAACTTAACGATTTACAGTGCATACCAATTTATACATTTTATGCCCATTTGAGGTTAAAAAGAAAAAAAAAAATAACACTTTCTCCCCAGCTGGGAATTGAACTTGGGTCTCTGAGGTACAGTAGGGTGGCTGCGCTCTGAGTCAGCAAATCTTAACGTTACGCCACGGAAGGTGTTGTATCTTTCTTGAACCTTTTGTGAAAGTGTTAATTTGATCTTTGGATTTCAGGCTTCACACATTGTATAGTTTATGCCTACATTTTGTAAGATTTATTACTAAAATATGAAAAAATTTCTGTTTTAACAATGTGTTTACACAGATTACTGTAGAAACAGAACACACATGAAATGCATGTGTTCCAAATAACGATCTATTATTTCCACTCTAAAACTCCAGCAGTTCAGTTACTCCCAGATAATCAAACAAGGCATGAGCTGGGAAAACTTAGTGAACGTTCTGCGACGGTGGGGGATGGAATAGCCGGCTGCTCGCTGCTCGTCTTACTCGGCACATTTAGAAGACAAAAGACGCTGGCGGAGAGGTGAGAACGGTTTTAAGGTGGGCCGGATCTACGAGTTTTTTCGTAGACTCTGGTAATTCTAGTGTTACTACAGGTGCTGGAATGAGGACATGTTTGAAGTCACAAAATTTGGTCCTCCTTTTCTCATCCTATGTTACTATGTTGGGGGCACTTTTCTTTGTTAAGTCTATCGGATGCACAGTCCTCTTGGAAAAACTGGGAATTATCCTATGATAGTACTCTGCCAATCCTAAGAAGGCTTGAACCTTCCTCTTTGTTGGCTTCAACTTTGGTACAATGAGGTCATACAATACCTCTGCCCACCAAGTAATCTAAATATTTAGCTTATATTAAACCAAAAGAACATTTTTTAGGGTTAATCTTAAATACCACCTCATTCCACCTTAATGTATTTCCTCCACCATGCCCTGAAAGATTAGAGTGACATCTTGGGATTCAGACATTGTCCTGCCTTGATTCTGCCAAATACTCCATTGTAAGAAAGGACAAAAGAGACTAAAGAATATTGGAGGACCTTAAAGGCTGTCCCTGTCTATTATCACGTTGAAAAAATGAAAGAAAACACATGTTAACAACGCAATCAAGTCGTTCCAACTTATTCAATCAGGCAGAGGGCCCCAAGATGGGGATTCTTCTGGTCATGATGGATTCTTGGAGGAAGAGGTGGGTCCAGGTGAAAACACCCCAGAAGTGATGTCATGAGTGGAAAGGTGTCAGTCTTCCTTTCTGCAGAGAGAGGAGAAGAGAGATCGTTGTTAAACAGTACCACCACATGTCTAGGTGGAGTATTACTGTATAATCACTTAAGCCCTTACGCTGTTCCCCAAGTGCACGCGTATATACCGTATACAGTATATACTGCATACCTCTTATATATTAATGGATCTTATATATGCAGTATTTCATATATATTACTTTACATATATACAGTTAGGTCCATAAATATTTGTACAGTGACACAGCTTTCATCATTTTGGCTCTATACGCCACCACAATGGATTTTAAATGAAAAAATTATTACATGATTGAAGTGGAGGCTTTCAGTATTAATTCAAAGAGTTTACTAGAAATATTATATGAGACATGTAGGATTGACAGCCATTTTTATACATGGTTGCACCATTTTCAGGGGCTCAAAAGTATTTGAACAATTACTGATAAGCTGTTCCATAAACCATATGTGAGCAGGTCTTTCATTATTTCATTAATTATTAAGCAGGTAGAAGGTCTGTGTGGAATTTGCATTTGAAAGCCATCTCTGTGAACTCTCAATATGAGGTCCAAAGAGCTGTCCATGGAAGCAAAAACAAACTATCAGCAGGCAGAGAAAACAAAACAGATCGCAGAAACACCAGGAATGGTCAAATCAACCATCTGGTACATACTTAAAGAGAAGGAATGCACTGGTGAGTCTTCGCAAAACCAGAAAGCCTGGGCAACCATGGAAGACAACTTCCATGTTGTGCTGGATGACTGCAGAATGTTTTCCGTGGTGATGAAAAATCAATTCACAAAGTTTAATCAAACCAAGAACATTCTCTGGGAGGTAAACTTATCATTGCCAAAGTCTACAATCAAGAGAAAATGTCACAAAATGTAAATACAGAGGGTTCACCAGAAGGTGCAAACCATTGGTAATCCTCAAGCATAGGAAGGACAGATTAGACTTTGCCAGAAAATATTTAAAAAAAAAACCAATTGTCCACTTTTGGAACACTTTTCTTTAGAGAAATGAAATTAAGATTAATATGTTCCAGAATGATGGATAGAGAAGAATATGGAGGAGAGAAGGAATGGCTAATGATCTGTAGCGTACCACATAATCTGTGAAACATGGCGGAGGCAGTATTACAGCATGGGTATGTGTGACTGCAAATAGAAGTGAGTCGCTGGTGTTTATTAATGATATAACTACTGACAAAAGTTGCAGGGTGATTTCTGATGTGTACAGGACTATAATGTCTGCTCAGATTCAGACAGATGTTGCAAAACTGACAAGATGACACTTCACAGTATAGATGGACAATGACCCAAAACATACTGTGACAGCAAACTAAGTGCTTTTCAAGGCAAAGAAGTGGAACATTCTTCAATGGTCAAGTCAGTCAACTGACCTCAACCAAATTGGAGATACATTTAACTTGCTGAAGACAAAACTGAAGGCATAAAGTCTAAGGATCAAGCAGCACCTGAAGACAGCTGTAGTAAAGGCCTGGTAAAGCATCAGAAGGGTGGAAACCCAGCACTTGGAAAAGGCCATGAGTTCCAAACTTCAGGCCTTGATTGACTACAAAGGATTTAAAGCCAAATATTGAAAATGTTATTTTCATTAATATGTTAACTTGTCCAAATACTTTTCAGCCCAGGAAAATCTGGGGACCATGTGTAAAAATGGCTGTCTTTTCTAAATGGCTCATACAGTATATTTTTTAATGCCTTAAATAAAATCTGCAAGTTTACATTTCATGCACATCTTGATTGCTTCATTTCAAATCCATTGTGGTGGTGTGCAGAGCTAAAATTATGAAAATTGGATCACTGTACAAATACTTCTGGATCTAACCGTGTATATATCTATATATACAAAAGCTCAAAAAGAACATAAAAAGGAGTTGCCAAAAAGGCAGTCCTAGTGAACCAGTCCCAATATGCAATCCAAGGCTGAAATCCAATAAACAGAGCAAATGAAGATCAAAAAAAGGTAAATCAAATACAGAAAAAACACCTGCTGTTGACTCTAATAAATGTCAGTGTACCACTCCTGAGATTCTATTTTCTTGCTCATTATAAGCCAGAGGGAAGTCTTAGAAGTGGTACCACCCATAGAAAACAAGAAACAGACTTGCATTTAAATGACAGAATGTAAATAAAAAATAATAAACAAATCTAATAAACATAACATAAAAACAGCAAAAATAATAACTAAAAATGCCAAAAATCATAGTAAAATAACAAATCAATGAAAGCCAGGGAAAATCCCTGGTTTTAACACATGTAGGATAGCTCCATAGTAGGTGAGAGGTTACAGTTGATTGAGAGGTCTGCTACTACAAGCAATGCTTTATACACAGTTGACTCCAAATATATGTAATTGGAATTTTTCATCATCTAACATGAGTATCATATTTTGCCCTGCTAGTGAAGTTACGATATACTGTATTTCCTGAGGATCAACTTTTAATGCCATGGTCTAGCATGCCTGAATATATCTTACACTTGACTTTGATGTGACTTGTGTTGCTTCTGACTCTCACTGTTTTCCTGGTTGTGGATGACCACATATTGCCTTGCAGTTTTTTGGCTTGTGTGTAGTTGGTGAATGCCACTCCCAGCCACCCCCAAAAATCCCAAACACGATCACACAAAGAGTCTTGGGTTCAAATAAAGGAGAGTTTATTTACCAGAATATCTCTAAAAAGTGACAAAAGCACAAGCATTGTTTCTCTCTCTCTCTCTATCTCCCCACAGTACTCTCTCCTCTCACCACTGAACTGCCCTCCTCCAGTTGAGTGTTACCTTCCTTCAACCCAGTTCTGACTCGCCTGGATAAGGGAGTGCAATCCCTTTTATTGAGAACCCAGGAATACTCCCGGTCCCAGGACCACTGCCTGATGGAAGTACTTCTGGGTCACACGGAAGTCCAATATTCTGGGGAGCACATCTCCCTGCAGAAACCCTTTGTGACAACCTCGGACTCCAGCAGGGTTGTTCTGCTGGACTACAACTCCCAGCATTTTGTGCTGGTTCCCGAATGGGCGTTGACATGGAGGGCTGCAGCCATCCAGCACCTGGAGGGATTAAACATCCCCCAGAGACAATCCTTCCCTGTCCTCCTCTCCTGCCCAAGGAAGGTATTAAGCCTATGTCTGGTTGGGATGCCTGTCCATTTATTTGGGGCTTCCCGCCTGGGTAAGGAACAAGCAGTTCTATTTGGGATGTCCGTCCAACCCTTAGGGCTGCCTACTCCAGGCGCAACCTGTTTTCCTCTCTTGGCTGGGATGCCTTTACGTTCCTTTGGAGCCTCCCATCCGGGTAACGGATCTTCCTGGTTCCTGGCCGGGATGCCTGTCCATCCTGTGTGACACCTACAAAGCGTTATTACTATTGTCTTAGATCTATTTAGGCCTACCGTGAAATATTTTGGAATTTTGTTTGTCTGGCTTGTAGAACAATTTATCATGGGTGCCTCTATCTGGAACGCTCCAAAAAATTATTTAAGTGTGATAGGGAAAATCTCTTGACCCAGGTTCAACTTAAATATAAAGATTCTTCAGAATAAACAATATATAAAAAAATTATTTAAACAAATACATTTATTTAAACAAAGATATCTTTAGCGCACACCAATACAAGGTTACTCATATTAAAAATTAGATTATGGTACCAATCCTTTGTTAGACAAAGGCTTTATAGCATATGAATATTCTTCTTCTTCTTTCGGCTGCTCCTGTTAGGGGTTGCCACTGCGGATCATCTTCTTCCACATCTTTCTGTCCTCTGCATCTTGTCCTGTTACACCCATCACCTGTATGTCCTCTCTCACTATATCCATAAACCTCCTCATACGACTTCCTGTTTTCCTCTTACCTGTCAGCTCCATCCTTAACATTCTTTTCCCAATATACTCAGCATCTCTCCTCTGCACATGACCACACTAACACAATATCGCCTCTCTGACTTTGTCTCCCAACCGTCCAACTTGAGCTGACCCTCTAATGTACTCATTTCTAATCCTGTCCATCCTCGTCACACCCAATGCAAATCTTAGCATCTTTAACTCTGCCACCTCCAGCTCTGTCTCCTGCTTTCTGGTCAGTGCCACCGTCTCTAATCCATATAACATAGCTGGTCTCACTACCGTCCTGTAGACCTTCCCTTTCGCTCTTGCTGATACCCGTCTGTCACAAATTACTCCTGACACTCTTCTCCACCCATTCCACCCTGCCTGCACTCTCTTTTTCACCTCTCTTCCACAATCCCCTCTACTCTGTACTGTTGTTCCCAAGTATGTAAACTCATCCACCTTTGCCAACTCTACTCCCTGCATCCTCACCATTCCACTGACCTCCCTCTCATTCATACACATGTATTCTGTCTTGTTTCTACTGACCTTCATTCCTCTTCTCTCCAGAGCATATCTCCACCTCTCCAGGGTCTCCTGAACCTGCTCCCTACTATCGCTACAGATCACAATGTCATCAGAAAACATCATAGTCCACGGGGACTCCTGTCTAATCTTGTCTGTCAACCTGTCCATCACCATTGCAAATAAGAAAGGGCTCAGAGTCGATCCCTGATGTAATCCCACCTCTACCTTAAATGCATCCGTCACCCCTACCGCAGACCTCGCCACTACCACACTTCCCTCGTACATATCCTGTACAACATTTACGTAATTCTCTGCCACTCCTGACTTCCTCATACAATACCACAGCTCCTCTCGAGGCACCCTGCCATATGCTTTCTCCAGCTCCACAAAGATACAAAACAACTCCTTCTGAGCTTCTCTATATTTCTCCATCAACATCTTCAAAGCAAACATTGCATCTGTGGTGCTCTTTCTTGGCAAGAAAACATACTGCTGCTCACTAAACATCACCTTACTTCTTAATCTAGCTTCCAGTACTCTTTCCCATAAAACCATACTGCTGCTCACTAATCATCACCTCACTTCTTAATCTAGCTTCCAGTACTCTTTCCCATAACTTCTTGCTGTGGCTCATCAGTTTTATCCCCCTATAGTTACTACAGTCCTGCACATCCCCCTTATTCTTAAATGTTGGCACCAGTACACTTCTTCTCCACTCCTCAGGCATCCTCTCACTTTCCAAGATTCCATTAAACAATCTGGTTAAAAACTCCACAGCCATCTCTCCTAAACACCTCCATGCTTCCATAGGTATGTCATCTTGTCCAACGGCCAAATTTTTCATCCTTTTCATAGCTGTCCTTACTTCCTCCTTGCTAATCCTTTGCACTTCCTGATTCACTATCTCCACATCATCCAACCTTCTCTCTCTCTTGTTCTCTTCATTCATCAACCTCTCAAAAGTACTCTTTCCATCTACTTAACATACTTTCCTCACTTCTGAGTACATTTCCATCTTTATCCTTTATCACCCTAACCTGCTGCACATCTTTCCCAGCTCGGTCCCTCTGTCTAGCCAATCGGTACAGGTCTTTTTTTCCCTCTTTACTGTCCAACCTCTCATACAGCTCATCATATGCCTTTTCTTTAGCCTTTGCCACCTCTGTCTTCACCTTGCACCTTATCTGTTTGTACTGTTGTCTACTTTCTGCATCTCTCTGACTATCCCACTTTTTCTTTGCCATCCTTTTCCTCTGTAGACTCTCCTGTACTTTCCCATTCCACCACCAGGTTTCCTTTTCCTCCTTCCTCTGTCCAGATGTCACACCAAGCACCCTTCTTGCTGTCACCCTTACTACATCTGCTGTAGTTGCCCAACTGTCTGGTAACTCTTCACTGCCACCCAGTGCCTGCCTCACCTTCTCCCTAAACTCAACCTTGCAGTCTTCTTTTTTCAACTTCCACCATTTGATCCTTGTCTCTGCTCTCACTCTCTTCCTCTTCTTGATCTCCAACGTCATCCTACAGACCACCACCATGCTGCTTAACTACACTTTCCCCTGCCACCACTTTGTAGTCTTCAATCTCCTTCAGATTGACTCTTCTGCATAGGATGTAATCTACATGTGTGCATCTTCCTCCACTCTTGTACGTCACCCTATGATGTGTCTTCTTAAAATACGTATTCACCACAGCCAAGTCCATCCTTTTGGCAAAATCCACTATCATCTGACCTTCTTCATTCCTCTCCTTGACACCATACCTACCCATCACCTCCTCGTCTCCTCTGTTCCCGTCACCAACATGTCCATTGAAATTCGCTCCAATCACCACTTTCTGTCCCTTGGATACACTGTTCATCACTTCATCCAACTCACTCCAAAAATTCTTTCTCATCCATCGCACACCCAACTTGCGGGGCATATGTACTAACAACATTCATCATCACACCTCCAAATTCCAGCTTCATAATCATTACTCTGTCTGACACTCTTGACATACTGTTCCTTCAGAATAACTCCTACCCCATGTCTGCTCCCATCCACACCATGATAGAATAATTTGAATCCACTTCCGATCAACCTGGCCTTACTCCCCTTCCATTTAGTCTCTTGCACGCACAATATATCAATCTTACATCTCTCCATCATATCTGCTAACTCTCTCCCCTTACCACTCATACTGCCAACATTCAAAGTTCCTACCCTCAGTTCCACTCTCTTTACCTTCCTCCTCTCCTCCTGCCTCCAGACACGTCTCCCCCCTCTTCTTCTCTTTCTTCGGCCAACAGTAGCCCAATTTCCTCTAGCACCCTGTTAGCTAACAGTACTGGTGGCGGTCGTTGTTAACCTGGGGCTCGACTGATCCGGTATGGGAATCTGTATTGTTGTCCGAATATTGATTTGGCAAAATTTTACACCGGATGCCCTTCCTGATGTAACCCTCCCCAGGCTTGTGCATCCCCTGTGGCTGGGTTTTATAGCATATGTATATACATGGGGAATATGTACCATATACCTGATAACTTGTTAATACTAGGGGGCTCTGCCCCCTGCACGCTTTGCTTGCCCACCCCTGAGTTTGGTTTACCGGATATACAATTTAAAAAGATTGTTAGTTTCATGGGAATTGTTACATATGCATTATTTTCACTTTTATTTTAAAACTTTTGTAAAAACAATACTTTATTTCCGGCTCCGGACATAGTAACATCTCTTTCTCGCAGAACGTATAACGCTGCTTGCATTGTGAAGGGGGTGTGGCTGAACGCACGCTAAGGAGATGCCGTCGGATCATCTGCTGTCTTTCTGCTGCTGGCGAGCTGCCTGTTCTGCTTGTTTCGCTGCCCGATCATTTCAAAGTCTGTACAGCAGCTGTCCTTTTGCCACTTTGCATCTCTGTCGCTTGCGTTGTGAAGGGGGGGGGGGGGGGGGGGTGGAAAGGGTTAGGTTGGCTGAACGCACGCTAAGGAGAAGCAGTTTGATCATCTGCAGGCTTTTTGCTGCTGGCGAGCTGCTTTTGTTGCTTGTCTCATGTCGTTGTTTTAACAGTTGGGAGCACATGAAGCTTGTCTGCCAACAGCAATCCAACAACTGCTAGGTTAGATGTCCGTGGACTTGTTTTAAATGATGTTTCACTGCCTTGTCTCGCATGACGTTGTAAAAACAATACTTGTCCTTTATTTCCGGCCCCGGGTGTGGTTAAATCTCTTTCTTAGGACGTATAATGCTGCTCGTGTTGTCTAGGTGAGGGGGGGGGGGGGGGGGGGGGGGGGTCGGGGACGGCTGATCGCATGCTGAGGAGGTGCTGTCGGATCATCTGCTGTCTTTCCTGCTACTGTTGCACTGCTATCGGTCTTCTGTGCTGTACTCCGCCCTCCCTCAATCGGACCTAACAGTCACTTAAAACAAAAAAGGCTTCAACCTGGCTGGGACGTTACAATACTTTCGAATTTTACTGCTTTCATATTCTTTACCTTTCTCTGCATGTGTATCGTGCCATCGTTTGTTTGAGCCTTTCTAATTCCACTGCCTTCATAATCTCTTACCTGCCTTTTTTTCTCTCCAACACTTTTGGGTCTCTTTTTTCCGCACTGCTCTTTCTTCTTTGCTTAACATATTGTCCTTATACGCTTTATATGTGCTGAGAATTTCATGTTCTATATCCCCGCGAGACGCTCTGTGGCCATTCTCTTTCATCTCGCGGGTCTTTTATTTGTCTTCCGTGATCTTAACGTGAAGATCATGTATCATCTCCTAGTCATTCCCTCCCACAGGATTTTTTTTTATAATAGAGAGATATTGCAAACAGGTCCATATATGGAACATTGGATCATCCTTTATTAGATTACATACTGTAGAGATGCTTGAAACTTTATTCCAAGTCTGGAGTGACCTTGAAGCCCTTCACTTTAAAATGAACTTATCCTGCGTACAACAGTTAGACAAAAGGTTAATAGACAAAAATTGTTATACAAAGGTTTTCCACTACAGGTGATCCTACACTAAACAATAATCACAGTTCTAGAAAAGGATCTCTCGGGATAATGACCCAGGTCTTCAAAATGTGCAAGGAGTACTGCTTCATTTTGTGTTACTTAGGTTGCAACAGACTGCTCAATAATACAAGGCTTCAGAAATTTTTAGTAATGTGACTACAGTACCTCATAAAACCAGGCGGAATACTGAAAGCTTGAAGTGGCGTGTGCAGCATGTAAGCATCTACCAAAAAAACTACAGGTTTGTATCTAGATCAAGGATCAGTAACATTTTTTCACCAATAGAATTTAATTTGTATTCTGGTTAGACTGTTATTAACTTTAAACTATTATATTGTAGATATCCTGTACTGCAGGCCAGGATTAGGAATTTACATGAAGAGTTGAACAGACAAACAGTAGTATAATAATCCGATATCATAGTAACTAAATTTCTTGCCCAAAGTTAGAATGCCGTAGTAGAGTAAGTAATACATTAAAAAGATTGCCTTGAGTTGGAGTTATATGTAGCTGCACATAACTTTAATATAATTGGAGTAACAGAGGCCTGGCTAAATAATAAAGATGAGCAGCAGTATAACATAGATTGATACACATTATTTAGGAAGGACATGCAAAACTGAAATGGTTGGGGAGTAACTATTTAAATAAAACAGAATTCAAATGCAAGACGTTTTCAATTAGATGGTGAACCACAGCTTCGTGAGAATATTTGGATTTGACTAGACAGCATTAAGGATCCAGGCC